>NC_067130.1:34328793-34505530 GCF_021347895.1 Acanthochromis polyacanthus | reverse complement strand
ACCAAACAACATGGCTGGTCTCACCACAGTTTTGTAACCCTTTCCTTTCATTTTAGCTGAAACTCTTCTATCACACATCACACCTGACACTTTTCTCCAGCTGTTCCAGCCTGCCTGTACACGCTTCTTCACCTCTTTTCCACACTCTCCATTGCTCTGGACTGTTGACCCTAAGTACTTAAAATCCTCCACCTTCTTGATTTCTTCTCCCTGTAACCTCACTCTTCCACTTGGGTCCCTCTCATTCACACACAGATACTCCGTCTTGCTGCGGCTAACCTTCATTCCTCTCCTTTCCAGGGCAAACCTCCACGCCTCTAGCTTCTCCTCCACCTGTTCCCTGCTCTCACTACAGATCACAATGTCATCTGCAAACATCATAGTCCATGGAGACTCCTGTCTAACCTCGTCTGTCATCCTGTCCATCACCATAGCAAACAAGAAGGGGCTCAGAGCTGATCCCTGATGTAGTCCCACCTCCACCTTGAACTCCTCTGTTACTCCTACAGCACACCTCACCACTGTCTTACAGTCCTCATACATGTCCTGCACCACTCTAACATACTTCTCTGCCACTCCAGACTTCCTCATACAAAACCACAGTTCCTCTCTGGGCACCCTGTCAGAAGCTTTCTCCAGATCTACAAAGACACAATGCAGCTCCTTCTGACCTTCTCTGTACTTCTCTATCAACATCCTCAAAGCAAATATTGCATCTGTTGTACTCTTTCTTGGCATGAAACCATACTGCTGCTCACAGATGTTCACCTCTGCCCTTAGTCTAGCTTCAACTACTCTTTCCCATAGCTTCATTGTGTGGCTCATCAGCTTTATTCCTCTGTAGTTGCCACAACTCTGCACATCTCCCTTGTTCTTAAAGATGGGCACCAGCACACTTCTCCTCCATTCTTCGGGCATCTTCTCACTATCTAAGATCCTGTTGAACAACCCAGTCAGAAACTCTACTGCTACCTCTCCGAGACACTTCCATACCTCCACAGGTATATCATCAGGACCAAGTGCCTTTCCACTCTTCATCCTCTTCAATGCCCTCCTCACTTCATCCTTACTAATCTTTTCTACTTCCTGTTCCACAACAGTCACCTCTTCTACTCTTCGTTCTCTCTCATTTTCCTCATTCATCAACTCTTCAAAGTACTCTTTCCATCTTCCCATCACACTATTGGCACCTGTCAACACACTTCCATCCTTATCCTTTATCACCCTAACCTGCTGCATGTCCTTCCCATCTCTGTCTCTCTGCCTTGCCAACCTGTACAGATCAGTCTCTCCCTCCTTACTGTCCAACCCAGAATACAAGTCATGGTAAGCCCCTTGTTTGGCCTTTGCCACCTCTACTTTCACCTTACGCTGCATCTCCCTGTACTCCTGTCTACTCTCTTCAGTCCTCTCAGTGTCCCACTTCTTCTTAGCTAACCTCTTTCTCTGGATCCACTCCTGCACCTCCTCATTCCACCACCAAGTCTCCTTATCTCCTTTCCTACCAGATGACACACCAAGTACTCTCCGACCTGTCTCCCTGATCACATTTGCTGTAGTTGTCCAGTCATCTGGAAGCACCTCCTGACCATCCAAAGCCTGTCTCAGCTCTTTCCTGAAAGTCATACAACACTCTTCCTTTTTCAGCTTCCACCATTTGGTCCTCTGCTCTGCCTTTGCCCTCTTCATCTTCTTCACCACCAGGGTCATCCTACACACCACCATCCTATGCTGTCTGGCTACACTCTCACCTACCACTACTTTGCAGTCACTGATCTCCTTCAGATTACACCGTCTACACAAGATGTAGTCTACCTGTGTGCTCCTACCTCCACTCTTATAGGTCACCCTATGTTCCTGCCTCTTCTGGAAGAAAGTATTCACTACAGCCATTTCCATCCTTTTTGCAAAGTCAACCACCATCTGTCCTTCTGCGTTCCTCTCCTGGATACCAAACCTGCCCATGACCTCCTCATCATCTCTGTTTCCTGCACCAACATGTCCATTGAAGTCTGCACCAATGACAACTCTCTCACTTCTAGCGATGCTCTGCATCACTTCATCAAGGTCCAACCAGAATTTCTGCTTCTCCTCCAGCTCACATCCTACCTGTGGAGCATACCCACTAACAACATTGAACATCACACCTTTGATTTCAAGCTTCAGGCTCATCACTCGATCTGACACTCTTTTTACCTCCAGGACATTCCTAACAAACTCCTCCTTCAAGATAACTCCTACTCCACAAATACACTCAAAAATTGTCCAAAAATGTCTCTTAATTCATCTACTAAGACAAACACTCATCTAATATTCCTCAGAATGTGTCCAAACCTACATGACATCGTCCAAAAAGACTCCAAACTTGTCTAATGTCATAAAAATCTGTTCGAAATGAGTCAGAATATCTCTAAATTTGCCCAAATATCCTCAGAAATTGTCCAAAATGACTCTAAACTTGTCAGAAAATGTCAAAAAGTCCATCAAAAAGAACTCAGAACTCATCTAAAGTTTTTCCGAATCTCGACAGATACACTCAACAATTGTCCAAAATGTCTCTTAATTCATCTAAGGACCAAACACCTGTCTAACAACATGACGTCCTCCTAACTTATCTAACATGATTTAAATATTGTCTAGCATCATACAAAAATTGTCTGAAATGTGTCAGAACTAACCAGAACAACTCTAAACTTGTCCAAATGTCCTCTGAAACTGTCCAAAATGACTCCTTACTTGTCTAATCTTCTTTTTTTTAACAGTCATTGTTATTTTGTTCATAATTTGATGAATCAGTTTAAAGAGTTCTGAGTCATGCTGAACAGGTTTTAGTCATGTTGGACGGGTTTTAGTCATGCTGGACGGGTTTTAGTCATGTTGGACGGGTTTTAGTCATGTTGGACGGGTTTTAGTCATGTTGGACGGGTTTTAGTCAGGTTGGACGGGTTTTAGTCATGTTGGACGGGTTTTAGTCATGCTGGACGGGTTTTAGTCATGCTGGACGGGTTTTAGTCATGTTGGACGGGTTTTAGTCATGTTGGACGGGTTTTAGTCAGGTTGGACGGGTTTTAGTCATGCTGGACGGGTTTTAGTCATGTTGGACGGGTTTTAGTCATGTTGGACGGGTTTTAGTCATGCTGGACGGGTTTTAGTCATGCTGGACGGGTTTTAGTCATGTTGGACGGGTTTTAGTCATGTTGGACGGGTTTTAGTCAGGTTGGACGGGTTTTAGTCATGCTGGACGGGTTTTAGTCATGTTGGACGGGTTTTAGTCAGGTTGGACGGGTTTTAGTCATGTTGGACGGGTTTTAGTCATGTTGGACGGGTTTTAGTCATGTTGGACGGGTTTTAGTCATGTTGGACGGGTTTTAGTCATGTTGGACGGGTTTTAGTCAGGTTGGACGGGTTTTAGTCATGTTGGACGGGTTTTAGTCATGCTGGACGGGTTTTAGTCAGGTTGGACGGGTTTTAGTCATGTTGGACGGGTTTTAGTCAGATTGGACGGGTTTTAGTCAGGTTGGACGGGTTTTAGTCATGTTGGACGGGTTTTAGTCATGTTGGACGGGTTTTAGTCATGTTGGACGGGTTTTAGTCATGTTGGACGGGTTTTAGTCAGGTTGGACGGGTTTTAGTCATGTTGGACGGGTTTTAGTCATGCTGGACGGGTTTTTGTCATGTTGGACGGGTTTTAGTCATGCTGGACGGGTTTTAGTCAGGTTGGACGGGTTTTAGTCATGCTGGACGGGTTTTAGTCATGTTGGACGGGTTTTAGTCATGCTGGATGGGTTTTAGTCAGGTTGGACGGGTTTTAGTCATGCTGGACGGGTTTTAGTCAGGTTGGACGGGTTTTAGTCATGCTGGACGGGTTTTAGTCATGCTGGATGGGTTTTAGTCAGGTTGGACGGGTTTAAGTCAGGTTGGACGGGTTTTAGTCATGTTGGACGGGTTTTAGTCAGGTTGGACGGGTTTTAGTCATGTTGGACGGGTTTTAGTCATGCTGGACGGGTTTTAGTCAGGTTGGACGGGTTTTAGTCATGTTGGACGGGTTTTAGTCATGCTGGACGGGTTTTAGTCATGTTGGACGGGTTTTAGTCATGTTGGACGGGTTTTAGTCAGGTTGGACGGGTTTTAGTCATGTTGGACGGGTTTTAGTCATGCTGGACGGGTTTTCTGAGGAATACTAGATGTGTGTTTGTCTTAGCAGATGAATTAAGAGACATTTTTGGACAATTTTTGAGTGAATTTGTGGAATTTTGGAAAATCTTGGGATCTTTTTGTACATTTTTTGTGACACTGGTCAGATTCTGACTAATTGTGAGTTGTTCTGGGTCGTGTTGGACAGGTCTATGTAATCTTGGTCCCATATAGAGTCTGTTTGTGGATTCTGACATCCTAAGACGCTGACGCCGGATTGGTGGAGGCCGACCGGATGATGTAATGGAAGCCAGGGTGAGATCAGGAGGCGACACAAAGAGTTTCATTTAAAGCAGAACTAAGTGGATATTTTCTCATCATGCTTCAGGAGGAAATAATGGGGAGTTAATCAGATCAGCAGCACTCTAATTCACTGGATATTGATCAGGATGATTCCTAATGGGGCTGTGTGTGTGTGTGTGTGTGTGTGTGTGTGTGTGTGTGTGTGGTGTGTGTATGTGTGTGTGTGTGTGTGTGTGTGTGTGTGTGTGTCTAATTTATAGATGAGTGTTCCGTTTAGCGTCAGTTTACAGGAACAGAAACGTTAAAGACCAGCCTGACAATCAGTGTGTGTTGTTGTGTGTGTGTGTTATTGTGTATGTGTTATTGTGTGTGTGTGTGTGTGTTATTGTGTGTGTGTGTGTTATTGTGTGTTATTGTGTGTGTGTTATTTCGTGTGTTATTGTGTGTGTGTGTGTGTTATTTTGTGTGTTATTGTGTGTTATTGTGTGTGTGTGTGTGTTATTTTGTGTGTTATTGTGAGTTATTGTGTGTGTGTGTGTGTTATTTCGTGTGTTATTGTGTGTGTGTGTGTGTGTGTTATTTCGTGTGTTATTGTGTGTTATTGTGTGTGTGTGTGTTATTTCTTGTGTTATTGTGTGTTATTGTGTGTTATTGATCGACTGATTATTGAGGCTGATATTCTGCATTCTTCTGATTTTCTGTATTGTTTTTCTTATTGACCCATTATTAATATAATAAATGTTCTTCTTTGGTTCTTTTCTCTGTCTGTAGCAACGCTCCGCCCACAGCTCTCTCTAATTGGTTAAACATCACCAGTAGCAGCCAATCAGCTCAAACAGTCAGAAACCACAGTTCACTTATAAAGTCCATGTTTATCATCAGTCTGGAGTCTCCAGTGACTCCCAGAACTCTGGATTTATGATTTAATCATTAAAACATGAATCTTTGTCATAAAAACAATCATGAACTTTGGTTCTTTCAGAGATTTATTAAAGGTCTTCTGGAAATATGACCTCTGTTGGATCATAAATGTACTTACAGCAAATTAAAGGATCGGTTTTGTTGATGTAGAAAATTATGTTATCCGGTTTTCTTAGTTTCATGGCCTCTTACCCTTTCCTGAGTGATTCCAGTCGACCACAGCTGCTGACTCTGATTCAGTTTAAATACACACATGGACAAAATTGTTGGTACCCCTCAGTTAAAGAAGGAAAAACCCACAATTCTCACTGAAATCACTTGAAACTCACAAAAGTAACAATAAATAAAAATTTATTGAAAATTAAATAATCAAAAACAGCCATCACTTTTGAATTGTTGATTAACATAATTATTTAAAAAAACAAACTAATGAAATAGGGCTGGACAAAAATGATGGTACCCATAACTTAATATTTTGTTGCACAACCTTTTGAGGCAATCACTGCAATTAAACGATTTCTGTATTTGTCAATGAGCGTTCTGCAGCTGGTTCTTTCTAGAAGAGCTTCTGGACTGGTTTCAGATTGGATGTTGGACTGGTTCTGGACTTTCTTGGGACTGGTTTACATTTGGTTTCTGTCTTGGTTCTCCTGGTTTTGGATGTGATTTAAAGTTGGTTTAGGATTTCTTTTTCTCTGGATCTGGTCCTGGATGAAGACTGGTTTCAGATGGTCTTGGGTGGATCTTGGACTTTTTTAGGAGTAGTTTAGGTTTGATATTGGTTCCAATGTTGCACTGGTTTTTGACTTTCTTAGGACTGGTTTCAGGCAGTATTCTGACTGGTTTTGAATTTATTTATTTTTTGGACTGGTTTAGGTTTGATTTTTTGAGATCTGGTTCCAGACTGCATTTTTTAACCCCAAGAACACCAAACCTACCATTCAGGCATGGAGGTGGGAAGTATCATGCTCTGTGGAACTGGAGCTTTCCACAAAGTAAATGGAATAATGAAGAAGGAGGATCACCTCCACGTTCTTCAGGAGAACCTAAAACCATCAGCAGATGGTTGATCTTAGACACAGTTGGATGTTTTAACCAGGCAATGAGTCCAAACACACATCAGACGTGGTAAAGAAATGGTTCCATCAGGCTGGAATGAAGGTTCTAGAATGAAGGTTCTAGAATGAAGGTTCTGGACTGGTCTGCCCAAAGTCCTGACTTAAACCATCAAGAACCTGAAGAACCAAGACAGAAAGATGATAAATTTAGTGGAACTGAACCAGCTGGTCTGTAGTGGTCTTTTAAGGGTTCCTGGTTTCCATTAAAGTGTAAAATAAAACTGGATGTGCTGCTCCGATTAATGAACTCATTCTGTGATTAAACCTGTCAGAAACTAGAATGTAGCAGCTTCTGGATCAAAGGAAACTAATCGATTAGGATAAACTATTGATTTAATGATGTTTAATTCCTGATGGAGGAACTTTGAAATTGTTCTTCTTCAGTGAATATTTTCTGGTTTCTTCTCTGTAAACTGAGGATCTGTGGACTGAAGCAGACATTAGTCATGTTGGGGAAACACTGATGGAAATATTGTTTTTCTAATATCAAGCATCTGCAGCTGTTTTCTTATCAGATGATGGAAGATCTGATCAGAGCAACAGACACGACTCTGTAACCACGGAGACCAGAGGCTGGAAATAAAGACGGAGAATAAAAAATAACACTTTATTTTATTTAGATTTTATATAAATATTATTTAGTAAAATATTTATATAAAATATATAAATATACATTTGTATAACATAATAAATTATAGTATAATATAATATTATTTCGTATAAATACATATTTTTTATTGAATATTATTTATATATTAAATAATATATATTCTAAAAATATTTTTAAATCTAAATCATTTAAAAGTAAATATAAAAACTGGTTATTATATTTAGCTACATTCTATATAAATAATTATTAATATATAAATATTATTAATAATTATCATGTATAATGAAAATTACACAAATATAAAAAACATTATTTTAAAATTTATTTTATATCAATAAAATTTATGTGTGTGTATATATATATATGTATATATATATATATATATATATATATATATATATATATATATATATATATATATAATGTATTATACATAATTATATTAAAAATACATAATTATAAAATGATAAAATAATGAATAATGTGTATTCATATTTCATAAAAATAATAGATTTATATATTTGATTTAATTATTTATACTTCATTTTAGCTTTATTTTGTTGATTTTGACAGTTGAGTTGCAGTGACTAATTGATTAATTGGTTAATTAGTTGTCGAGTTAATCACCAATTACATTGATTATTGATTTATTAGTCTGAGACTTTAATATATATTTTTATAGAAAACATTCTAACTGAATATTTTCTTTTGTCTTTCCTCCTCTCTGGCAGTAAACTGAATCTTTCTAAACAACACATTCATCATGTTGGACTTCAGGAAATATTGATTTTCTCAGAAATAAAAACTAATATTAAAATGTTTTCATATCTGGACGGAAACGAGACACCAGACTGGACTCATAATGACCCAGAGACAGTTTAGAACCTAACAGAGATATAGGTTAGAACCAGAGATAAAGGTTAGAACCAGAGAGATAAAGATTAGAACCAGAGATAAAGGTTAGAACCAGAGAGATAAAGATTAGAACCAGAAATAAAGGTTAGAACCAGAGATAAAGGTTAGAACCAGAGATAAAGGTTAGAACCAAAGAGATAAAGGTTAGAACCAAAGAGATAAAGGTTAGAACCAGAAATAAAGGTTAGAACCAAAGAGATAAAGGTTAGAATCAGAGATAAAGTTTAGAACCAGAGATAAAGGTTAGAACCAAAGAGATAAAGATTAGAACCAGAAATAAAGGTTAGAACCAAAGAAATAAAGGTTAGAACCAGAGATAAAGGTTAGAACCAGAGATAAAGGTTAGAACCAAAGAGATAAAGGTTAGAACCAGAGATAAAGGTTAGAACCAGAGATAAAGGTTCGAACCAGAAATAAAGGTTAGAACCAAAGAAATAAAGGTTAGAACCAGAGATAAAGGTTAGAACCAGAGATAAAGGTTAGAACCAAAGAGATAAAGGTTAGAACCAGAGATAAAGGTTAGAACCAAAGAAATAAAGGTTAGAACCAGAGATAAAGGTTAGAACCAGAGAGATAAAGATTAGAACCAGAAATAAAGGTTAGAACCAGAGATAAAGGTTAGAACCAGAGATAAAGGTTAGAACCAAAGAGATAAAGGTTAGAACCAAAGAGATAAAGGTTAGAACCAGAAATAAAGGTTAGAACCAAAGAGATAAAGGTTAGAATCAGAGATAAAGTTTAGAACCAGAGATAAAGGTTAGAACCAAAGAGATAAAGATTAGAACCAGAAATAAAGGTTAGAACCAAAGAAATAAAGGTTAGAACCAGAGGTAAAGGTTAGAACCAGAGATAAAGGTTAGAACCAAAGAGATAAAGGTTAGAACCAGAGATAAAGGTTAGAACCAGAGATAAAGGTTAGAACCAAAGAGATAAAGGTTAGAACCAGAGATAAAGGTTAGAACCAAAGAAATAAAGGTTAGAACCAGAGATAAAGGTTAGAACCAGAGATAAAGGTTAGAACCAAAGAGATAAAGGTTAGAACCAGAGATAAAGGTTAGAACCAGAGATAAAGGTTAGAACCAGAGATAAAGGTTAGAACCGAACAGATAAAGGTTAGAACCAAAGAGATAAAGATTAGAACCAGAAATAAAGGTTAGAACCAAAGAAATAAAGGTTAGAACCAGAGATAAAGGTTAGAACCAGAGATAAAGGTTAGAACCAGAGATATAGGTTAGAACCGAACAGATAAAGGTTAGAACCAAAGAGATAAAGATTAGAACCAGAAATAAAGGTTAGAACCAAAGAGATAAAGGTTAGAACCAGAGATAAAGGTTAGAACCAAAGAGATAAAGGTTAGAACCAGAGATAAAGTTTAGAACCAGAGATAAAGGTTAGAACCAAAGAGATAAAGATTAGAACCAGAAATAAAGGTTAGAACCAAAGAAATAAAGGTTAGAACCAGAGATAAAGGTTAGAACCAGAGATAAAGGTTAGAACCAAAGAGATAAAGGTTAGAACCAGAGGTAAAGGTTAGAACCAGAGATAAAGGTTAGAACCAAACAGATAAAGGTTAGAACCAGAGATAAAGTTTAGAACCAGAGATAAAGGTTAGAACCAGAGATAAAGGTTAGAACCAGAGATAAAGGTTAGAACCGAACAGATAAAGGTTAGAACCAAACAGATAAAGGTTAGAACCAGAAATAAAGGTTAGAACCAGAGATAAAGGTTAGAACCAGAGATAAAGGTTAGAACCAGACATAAAGGTTAGAACCAGAAATAAAGGTTAGAACCAAATGGATAAAGGTTAGAACTAAAGAGATAAAGGTTAGAACCAAAGAGATAAAGGTTAGAACCAAAGAGATAAAGGTTAGAACCAAACAGATAAAGGTTAGAACCAGAGATAAAGGTTAGAACCAAAGAGATAAAGGTTAGAACCAGAGTTAAAGGTTAGAACCAAACGGATAAAGGTTAGAACCAGAGATAAAGGTTAGAACCAAAGAGATAAAGGTTAGAACCAAACAGATAAAGGTTAGAACCAGAGATAAAGGTTAGAACCAAAGAGATAAAGGTTAGAACCAAAGAGATAAAGGTTAGAACCAAACAGATAAAGGTTAGAACCAGAGATAAAGGTTAGAACCAAAGAGATAAAGGTTAGAACCAGAGATAAAGGTTAGAACCAAACGGATAAAGGTTAGAACCAGAGATAAAGGTTAGAACCAAAGAGATAAAGGTTAGAACCAAACAGATAAAGGTTAGAACCAAAGAGATAAAGGTTAGAACCAGAGATAAAGGTTAGAACCAAACAGATAAAGATTAGAACCAGAGATAAAGGTTAGAACCAAAGAGATAAAGGTTAGAACCAAACAGATAAAGGTTAGAACCAGAGATAAAGGTTAGAACCAAAGAGATAAAGGTTAGAACCAGAGATAAAGGTTAGAACCAGAGATAAAGGTTAGAACCAGAGATAAAGGTTAGAACCGAACAGATAAAGGTTAGAACCAGAGATAAAGGTTAGAACCAAAGAGATAAAGGTTAGAACCGAACAGATAAAGGTTAGAACCAAAGAGATAAAGGTTAGAACCAAACAGATAAAGGTTAGAACCAAAGAGATAAAGGTTAGAACCAAACAGATAAAGGTTAGAACCAAAGAGATAAAGGTTACAACCAAACAGATAAAGGTTAGAACCAAAGAGATAAAGGTTACAACCGAACAGATAAAGGTTAGAACCAAACAGATAAAGGTTACAACCAAACAGATAAAGGTTAGAACCAAAGAGATAAAGGTTAGAACCAAACAGATAAAGGTTAGAACCAGAGATAAAGGTTAGAACCAAACAGATAAAGGTTAGAACCAGACATAAAGGTTAGAACCAGAGATAAAGGTTAGAACCAAAGAGATAAAGGTTAGAACCAAAGAGATAAAGGTTAGAACCGAACAGATAAAGGTTAGAACCAAACATTGATCATTTGTGTGTATTATTAGTTAGAACTTGATCATTCACATCTATAATCAGTGTATTTTGTAGTTCTGTTGCTGGTTGTTCTGGTTTTCAGGTTAAGCTCTGGTTCTCTGCTCTCTATCTGTGTCTGTTGGGTTAAATGACGCTGTCCGTTTTTAATAATAAACTGAATTAAACATTTCTTCTCGTCTTCTTGTTTTTCCGTTACATCATCTCGTGTCCTGCTCTATTCCTGCCGGCTTCATGCAGATCCGCCGGTGATTTATGCACCTTTCCAGGGCGGATGGAACATTAAATTTAATTTTGCTGCTCAGGCTTGACACGGTGAACCGGGCCGCCGCCGCCGCCGTGCACGGATTCATTACTTCCTCCACAATATGCGAGAGCAACATTTGAATGAAACATTTGTCTGGTGTCGGGTCCCGGCACGGCGGCGTCACATTAAAATGAGGCCTGCTGGAAGCGAGCAGCGGAACAATCTGTTCCCGCTGCGAGATGAAAACGTTGAGGCGGCATCGGAGCACAGATTCATTAGTCTGAGCCGACCTAATGCAGCGGTAACTTAAAAAGCATTTAGAGGGAAGCTGGAGGGAAGAGCAATCAATCAGCCGGATTGATCAGCGATTGGAATATAAGATGAAAACACATCTGCAAACCTGCTTTCACTGCTGTCAACACAATAACTACAGGTGAACACTTCCACCGCCATTCAACCAATAAAACACATTTTCCTCATTTTTATTCACTGTGGACCCATTTCCCTCCATTGTTAACACTTTTTATTCACACTGACCTCATTTTCCTCACTGTAAAGGCTATTTTTATTCACTGTGGGCTCATTTCTTCTCACTTTGACCACATTTTTCTTTGCTATGTACTTTTTACATTTTTTAATTATTAGTTTACTGCTTCATTAGATATAGCAGTTAATGTTGATAAAGAACCAGCTGGTTCTGTGGTTCTGGTTGGTGTTCTGTGGTTCTGGTTGGCTTTCTGTGGTTCTGGTTGGTTTTCTGTGGTTCTGGTTGGTTTTCAGTGGTTGTGGTTGGTTTTCTGTGGTTCTGGTTGGTTTTCAGTGGTTGTGGTTGGTTTTCTGTGGTTCTGGTCGGTTGGTTTTCTGTGGTTCTGGTTGGTTTTCTGTGGTTCTGGTTGGCTTTCTGTGGTTCTGGTTGGTTTTCTGTGGTTCTGGTCGGTTGGTTTTCTGTGGTTCTGGCTGGTTTTCTGTGGTTCTGGTTGGTTTTCTGTAGTTCTGGTTGGTTTTCTGTGGTTCTGGTTGGCTTTCTGTGGTTCTGGTTGGTTTTCAGTGGTTCTGGTTGGTTTTCTGTGGTTCTGGTCGGTTGGTTTTCAGTGGTTCTGGTTGGTTTTCTGTGGTTCTGGTCGGTTGGTTTTCTGTGGTTCTGGTTGGTTTTCTGTAGTTCTGGTTGGTTTTCTGTGGTTCTTGTTGGTTTTCTGTGGTTCTGGTTGGTTTTCTGTGGTTCTTGTTGGTTTTCTGTGGTTCTGGTTGGTTGGTTTTCTGTGGCTCTGGTTGGTTTTCAGTGGTTCTGGTTGGTTTTCTGTGGTTCTGGTCGGTTGGTTTTCTGTGGTTCTGGTTGGCTTTCTGTGGTTCTGGCTGGTTTTCAGTGGTTCTGGTTGGTTTTCTGTGGTTCTGGTCGGTTGGTTTTCAGTGGTTCTGGTTGGTTTTCTGTGGTTCTGGTTGGTTTTCTGTGGCTCTGGTTGGTTTTCTGTGGTTCTGGTCGGTTGGTTTTCAGTGGTTCTGGCTGGTTTTCTGTAGTTCTGGTTGGTTTTCTGTGGTTCTGGTTGGTTTTCTGTGGTTCTTGTTGGTTTTCTGTAGTTCTGGTTGGTTTTCAGTGGTTCTGGTTGGCTTTCTGTGGTTCTGGTTGGTTTTCAGTGGTTCTGGTTGGTTTTCTGTGGTTCTGGTCGGTTGGTTTTCTGTGGTTCTGGTTGGTTTTCTGTAGTTCTGGTTGGTTTTCTGTGGTTCTTGTTGGTTTTCTGTAGTTCTGGTTGGTTTTCAGTGGTTCTGGTTGGTTTTCTGTGGTTCTGGTTGGTTGGTTTTCTGTGGCTCTGGTTGGTTTTCTGTGGTTCTGGTTGGTTTTCTGTGGTTCTGGTTGGTTGGTTTTCTGTGGTTCTGGTTGGTTTTCTGTGGTTCTGGTCGGTTGGTTTTCAGTGGTTCTGGTTGGTTTTCTGTGGTTCTGATTGGTTTTCTGTGGTTCTTGTTGGTTTTCTTTGGTTCTGGTCGGTTGGTTTTCTTTGGTTCTGGTCGGTTGGTTTTCAGTGGTTCTAGTGGGTCAGTGTTCTGGTCTCACGGGAACACAGTTAGCCGTTAGCTCCTAGCATTAGCCTCATTGTTATGTGTCTGCAGCCTCTCAGCTCCCTCCAGACTCTCCCAGATGCTAATGCCTTTCCAAGGTCCTTGTGATTGCTCATTAACTTTCTGTGGGCATAAGTCCTAACTTTATTATTGACTGCACAGAATACACAATCCTGCGACCTCTGCCACCCGCAACTAAATCTCTCCCTCCGATCCATCGCCCTGATTCCTGCAGGAGGCAGCAGTTTAGTCGCCTCCGGTGTTTATATGCTGCAGCGCTCCGTCAGCTGATCCACAGCCCGATACAGAGAACGGCTCTGATCTGAAACTGATTTAGAAACACCTGAACGTATTGATCCCCGCTCACAGTCACTCCGCTGTCGCTTTATTCAGCTGGCCTCACTCTGCAGCCGCTACAGCGACCAGAACACAAAACATGACACAAACGAGACACAAAACGACACTAATGAGACACAAAACGACACAAACGAGTCACAAAAAGACCCAAACAGGACACAAAATGACACTAACGAGAGAGAAAACAACACTAACGAGACAGAAAACAACACTAACGAGTCACAAAACGACACAAACGAGTCACAAAACGACACTAACAAGATACAAAACAAACCAAACAAGACACAAAACGACACAAACGAGACACAAAACGACACAAACGAGTCACAAAACGACACAAACGAGTCACAAAATGACACAAATGAGACACAAAACGACACAAACAAGACAGAAAAGGACACAAACGAGTCACAAAACGACACTAACAAGATACAAAACAAACCAAACAAGACACAAAACGACACAAACGAGACACAAAACGACACAAACGAGTCACAAAACGACACAAACGAGTCACAAAATGACACAAATGAGACACAAAACGACACAAACAAGACAGAAAAGGACACAAACGAGTCACAAAACGACACTAACAAGATACAAAACAAACCAAACAAGACACAAAACGACACAAACGAGACACAAAACGACACAAACGAGTCACAAAACGACACAAACGAGTCACAAAATGACACAAATGAGACACAAAACGACACAAACAAGACAGAAAAGGACACAAACGAGTCACAAAACGACACTAACAAGACACAAAACGACACAAACGAGACACAAAACGACACAAACGAGTCACAAAACGACACAAACAAGACACAAAAAGACACTAATGAGACAGAAAACGACACAAATGAGACACAAAATGACCAAAAGCAGACAAACAAGGTAGAAAACAACAAAATGAATCTAGGAAACAACAATCAGCTAGAAAACAACACGGATGTAGAAAAAACAACATGGATGTATAAAAGAACACAGAGGTATAAAGAGAGCAGGTGTTGGGCCTCCTGAAGTGTTGATCTGAAGCCCATCGATCGCTCTCTGCTGGTTTATTCAGGAGCTCTTCTCTGATGAAATATTTATGGGATGTGCAGATGTTGTGTCCTGACGTATCGGATCGGGGAGGAGGATCCGCTAACAGCAGGTTTCTCTCTTATTGACCTGCAGCTGACAAGTGGAGCTGCTGCAAAGTTCATTAATAATGTGGAATAAATCAATCTGCCTGGAAATAGAGCAGCAGTATTCTGACCCCTTCACAGCTGGAGCAGCTGTTTATCCGTTATTATCCGTTATTCACCTGTCAGGGTGAACAACAACAAGATGTCATAAAACACAGAAGAAGACCTCAAAATACTGAAAGAATGTGACTCATTTGACCGAATAGGTCAAAACATGTTCACGACTGGTTAAAATGAGTCAAAAACCGGTTCAGTTGGCCCAAAACTGGTTCAAATGAATCCACATTTGGTTACAGTTTGTCAAAAATTGGTTTGAATTAGTTCTCAACTGGTTAAAGTTACCCCAAACTGGTTAAAATCAGTCAAAAAACTTAATAAAATGAGTCCAAAACTGGCTACAATTAGTATAAAACTATTAAATATTTGAGTAAAGACTGACAATGACTCAAAATGTGTCTTCAAGACTAGTGTCTGAAATTAATCAGGACCAGTTTAAAATGACTGCAAAAACCAAGATGTCTGAAAATGTGTAGAACTTCCAGAAATATGTCCAGAATGGTTCTAAATGTGTCCAGAATGGTTCTAAATGTATCCAGAATAGTTCCAAATGTGTCCAGAATGGATCTAAATGTGTCCAGAATGGTTCCAAATGTGTCCAGAATGGTTCCAAATGTGTCCAGAATGGATCTAAACGTGTCCAGAATGGTTCTAAATGTGTCCAGAATGGTTCTAAATGTGTCCAGAATGGTTCCAAATGTGTCCAGAATGGTTCCAAATGTGTCCAGAATGGATCTAAACGTGTCCAGAATGGTTCTAAACATGTTTAGAATGGACATGTAGAACCATTCTGGACACATTCAGAACCATTCTGGAAATGTTTAGAACCATTCTGACCGCATTTAGGACAAGATTGACGTTATTCTGTGAATTTCTGTGGGGTTATAGTCTGTTTTTGAATGATTTTGGATGAATGTTTAGCATTTAGGACATGATTTAAGTTGTGTGCATTTTTGTGCCGTTATAGTAAATGTTTGACTCATTTTGGACAAGTTTTTGTCATTTTTGACATTTTAGTTTGATGCTGGACCTCGACTCTCCAGCTGAATGACTTCTGGAGGCCCTGGTGTCTTCAGAATCGTCTCCGTCCTTCTTGAAGGTTGCCGGCTGGTGTTATTCTGCCGTCTTCAGGCCGAGTGCTGCCACGCTCCGGTCCTGCTGCTCAACATAATTCAGACAAACGACGGCCGGGAAGCCCAGATCCTCAGACTTCCTCCAGAGAGCAGCTCAGCCTGAGATGAAGACAAATAAAGCAGCGTCTGGCGGCGGCCCAGAGAGCAGCTCAGCTTCCATCCATCATCCTCCTGGTTCTGATCAGCAGGAACCGCTGGACTCCAGCAGAACCTCATTAATTAGAATAATCTTCATCTGCTGCATCGACCCGCTCCACTCCGTCCCAACGCCGAGCCATCGCCTTCGTTTCCGCCTCCCGTCCGTCTCCGCCTCATTTCTTCATCATTCCTCGCTCCATCGATCCTCGGCTTCGTCCAGCGCCGCCGGACGGACAGGAAGTGCAGCGTCAGCCAATCAGGACGTCCTTCAGCGGAAGGTCAGAGCTGCTGACAGGAGGGGGAGGAGCTGAGCGGTCGTACCTGAGGAGGTGAGGCGCTTCGATCCGACCGATAATCCATTAAAGCTGCTGTCAGAGCCCAGAGTCGGAGCTTCAGCGGCTTCACAGCGGCACTTTATCCCGACAGCTTCCCTTAACGCAAACTCTGAGTGTCAGCCGGAGGTGAGAGCGTCTCACAAGACTCATTCATCAGCCGGAGACCAGGAACAGAGACTGAGAGAGGACATGGAGACCAGAAAACAACGATTTAGAGGAGATGGAGACCAGAAAACAACGATTTAGAGTCAACTGGACAAACACCCAGACTCAATTTTACTGTTCCATCCATCCATCCATCCATCCATCCATCCATCCATCCATCCATCCATCCATGCATCCATCCATCCATCCTCCATCCATCCTCCATCCATCCATCTATCAATCCTCCATCCATCCATCCATCCATCCATCCATCCATCCATCCTCCATCCATCCATCCATCCTTCCTCCATCCATCCATCCTCATCCATCCTCCATCCATCCATCTATCAATCCTCCATCCTTCCATCCATCCATCCATCCTACATCCATCCATCCATCCTACATCCATCCATCCATCCATCCTCCATCCATCCATCCTCCATCCATCCATCCATCCATCCTCCATCCATCCTCCATTCATCCATCTATCCTCCATCTATCCTCCATCCATCCTCCATCCATCCATCCATCCTCCATCCATCCATCCTCCATCCTCCATCCATCCATCCTCCATCATCCTCCATCAATCCATCCATCCTACATCCATCCATCCATCCTCCATCATCCTCCATCCATCCATCCATCCTACATCCATCCTACATCCATCCTCCATCCATCCATCCTCCATCATCCTCCATCCATCCATCCATCCTACATCCATCCATCCTCCATCCATCCATCCATCCTCCATCCATCCATCCTCCATCCTCCATTCATCCATCCTCCATCATCCTCCATCAATCCATCCATCCTACATCCATCCATCCATCCTCCATCATCCTCCATCCATCCATCCATCCTACATCCATCCATCCATCCTCCATCCATCCATCCTCCATCATCCTCCATCCATCCATCCATCCTACATCCATCCATCCATCCATCATCCATCCATCCATCCATCATCCTCCATCCATCCATCCATCCATCCATCCATCCATCCTCCATCCATCCATCCATCCATCCATCCCTCCATCCATCCATCTTCAATCCTCCATCCATCCATCCCTCCATCCATCCATCCATCCATCCATCCATCCATCCATCCTCCATCCATCCATCCATCCATCCATCCATCCATCCATCTTCCATCCTCCTTCAGTCCCAGAAACTGTCACTCCTTTGGGCCACAATCAGCAGAGACAAGTCCTTTCTGGGCCGGAGCTCCCTGGAGACCTGAAGCTGTCGGAGAGTTGTCAGAGGATGGAGGAGGAAGAGGAGGAGGAGGAGGAGGAATCCTGGAGAGGAAAGTCAGGGAGTCAGAAGCAGGAGCTGAAGGATGCTGAGGAGACTCCTCTGGACCTGTTTATGTAAAATGCTGACATCTCCTCCCAGAAGATCCTGAACCTGAGAAGCTGCCGGTCCAGTTTCACCTCAAACCATCAGATATTTAGGTTTAGATTTGTTGATCATAAACTATGGATGTATCTGAAGATATTAGAGAATTTTTTAGCTTCATTCATCAGATAAATCTGAGGTCACATTTAATATAATCCTTCCTCCTAAATCTGCTGGTTCTCAGACCCTCATTCTGGACAAAAGTCACTGAGATTCAGGAACAAATGTCAGATTATTTGTGGGAGAAAACACTTATTTTAGACATATTTTGAATCAGTCTGGACACATCTGAAGACACTTCTATCATTTTTTTGTCAGTTTTCAAGAAGTTTTATTCATTTATTGTATTTTTTTGATTTTTTTAAACAAATATTCTGTTCTTTTGGAATTCGTCTGAAACTGGATAAAATTAGTCAAAAATGAGTGAAAATGAGCCAAAATTGTTTAGAACCAGTCTAATGTTATTGAAAATCAGCCCAAAATGAGTAAAGATTTGCGTCACTCCGGACCAGTTTTTGGGTATTTTAGTCCATTTTGTTCCATTTTAATAAACATTCGAGTCTTTCTGGATGAATTCAAGGCAACTTTTGATTGATTTTGGTGAAATATTTTGTTGCTTGAGAAAACTTTTGTGTCAGTTTGGACACGTTTTGTAATTTAAGAGAAATTTCACATTTTTTTTCTTCTTTTGGACAAAACTTCTCTCATTTTAGACAGTTTTCATCTGATTTAACCGTTGAGTCCAAGTGAAGTTGCAAACAATGGAAGAATCATTTTTACCACATTTGATGCCAGGATCGTCTTTAAACACGTTTAACTCCAATCAGCTCTTCAATAGCGACACTCAGATGTTTAGAAAGGTCGACTCAGACTTTAAAAATGAGCTGAGATACCAGGACTCTTCCTCGTTCTTTCTAACCTTCTACTGGCGTCGTGTCCCTCTAAATGTTGGGAGTTTCTCAGTAAATGCAGAAACACACTGAGGGCAAGCGGCCAATCAGAGCGCAGAGCCGCTATCTTTCCCAGCATGCTCTCTGCCTCCCTGAGCGCTCCTTAATTACCGCTACAGGAGTCTTTGTCCCGGCCTGAAAGGAGACGTTTCACGCTCAATTTAGCGCCGTGTTCTTATCAAAGCCGCCCCACGGAGCCCATCCAGAGCTAATTAGCTGCAGAACAAACCGCCGGGCCCACACTGATACTGTTGTCCTGCTGGTCGCCGTGGTTACAGATGCTGGAGGTCAGCGGCTGATTGATGCTTTAACCAGCGGTCGAGTGGAAACAAGGATCCGCTGTCATCTGATAAAACACAACAGTTTTATTAAAACGTCTCAGAGGATCAATTAATTACTGAGAGGAAAGAAAAACCAGGATGTTCCTGCAGCTGCAACCGGAGAACGACACCGTCTCACACAAATACAGAGGATTTACATCAACACAACACACTTTACACCTCATTTTACATCAACACAACACACTTTACACCTCATTTTACATCAACACAACACAGTTTACACCTTATTTTACATCAACACAACACAGTTTACACCTCATTTTATACAATTATAACACAGTTTACAGGTTTAATTTTACATAATGTGTTGTTGTTGTTTTTTCACAATATATTTATTGAACTTTTTGTACATTATTCCAGGGTCATTGCAACCAAGTAACAGCGAACAGTAACAATCCCCCCACCAAAAAAAAAAAAAATGAAAGAAAAGAAAACAAAAATATGGACATAAAAATAAATAACTATAGCCACAGTAACGGTGTGATCATAATAATGATCACTAATTATAAACTGTAAAAAAAAATTAACCATAATGATCAAAAAGTAGTAACAAAAAAGAAAGAATGGGCCAATAAATGGATACAGATAAAACAGATAAGTTAGAGTAAAACAAGTCAACAATCCGTAATTAGACTGTATGGTGGCAGTGTAAAAGGAAACGTTATAAGAGAAAAAAGAAATAGAAAAAGAAAAGAAAAAAATAAAATACATTGAAGAAAAAAATAGATATAATTTTTTAAAAATTAAATAAATAAATAAATACAAATTACACACATGCATAAATACATGGAGACAGACTAGCACAAGAAATGAAGACAGCAGCCCAGAGCTTCAGCTTTGGAGATCACTCAGAGTCCTGTAGTACATAATCTGGACCCCACTCACAGGAGCAACAGCAACTCTATTACGTAAAAAAGTCAAAAGCCCTCCCCAGCATTTGTCAAAGACAGATGTTTTTTTCCTAAGATTAAACATAAACTTCTCTAAACGCAGATATGACAAGAGCCCTTTGAGCCATAAACAAACATCGGGGGGGTTCTCGTTTTTCCAGTTGATAGCTATGCATTTATTAGCCGCAAGAAGGGCTAGTCTGACAGAGCGAGTGCTATTCCTCAAATTTATTGGTAGAACCCACAGATCCCCCAATAATGTTAGATGTGGACTGGCTGGGATTTCCATCCCTACGATTCCTTTAACAATGTCCAAAATGGATTTCCAGTTTTCCTCCAAGCGTCCACAAGTCCAGAACATGTGAAAAAGGGTTCCTATCTCAGTCTTACATCGAGGGCAGAATTCTGAGTATCTATTACTTTTTCAATTCAATTCAATTCAATTTTATTTATATAGCGTCAATTACAATCAAATCGTCTCAAGACGCTTTACAGAACCCATATGCCTGACCCCCAGAGCAAGCCCAAAGGCGACAGTGGCAAGGAAAAACACCCTTTTAACAGGGAAGAAACCTCGAGCAGAACCCGGCTCTAAATAGGGGGGACCCATCTGCCTGCTGGCCGGGCGGGTTGAGAAGGACAGAAGAGGGCAAGGGGGAGGGATGGGAGAAGAGGGAGGGGTGGGAAAGCAAGGAAAACACAACACACATTTGGATACATGCATGACAGGATATGTGACACAGACAAAGTATAAGCTAACATTGAAAACTGACTCATAGTTTACTCTTATGATGTACGGCTCTGACATTAAACATACTCCTTATATAGCTAGCAGTAAAATTCAAACAGTATGTAAGTTAGCATAACAGTATATTGAAGGCGATGCAGAGTTGACTCGTGGAAAAAGGGAATTGGAAGCAGAGGGCTGGAGGAAGGTCAGTAGCAGCATCCCACAGTGGACATGGTGGAGACTGGACCAGCTGGTGGAACATCGACCACAGATCTGAAGCATCCAGCTCTGGGACCAGGGACACTCGGAGAAATAGCACAGGGGGAAACAGAGTGAATGTACTGCAATAACGGTATACATATTAAATGTAAAGGTAGATAGAGAAGGGCTCAGTGCGTCAAGAAAAGTCCCCCAGCAGCCTATAGGCCTATAGCAGCATGACTAGGGGCAGAACGAAGGGACGTCCAAGAGGGGGTCAGCTGTACAATGAAGACACAAGCCGAACCCTGTGGGTCACCCAGTCAGCCCCAACTATAAGATTTGTCAAAAAGGAACGTTTTAAGCCTGGTCTTAAAAACAGAGAGGGTGTCTGCCTCCAGAACCCAAACTGGGAGCAGGTTCCACAGGAGAGGAGCTGATAACTGAAGGCTCTGCCTCCCATTCTACTTTTAGAAATTCTAGGAACAACAAGTAAGCCTGCAGTTTGAGAGCGAAGAGTTCTACTAGGATAATAAGGTACTATCAGATCTTTAAGATATGATGGAGATTGGTTATTAAGAGCTTTATATGTCAGAAGAAGGATTTTAAATTCTATTCTGGATTTAACAGGAAGCCAGTGAAGAGAAGCAAGTATAGGGGAAATATGATCTCTTTTGCTAACTCCTGTCAGTACTCTCGCAGCAGCGTTTTGGATCAACTGTAGATGTTTGAGAGAGCTATTTGGACAACCCGATAATAAGGAATTGCAATAGTCAAGCCTGGAAGTAACAAAAGCATGAACTAATTTTTCTGCATCACTCTGAGACAGAATGTTCCTGATTTTTACAATATTACGCAGGTGAAAAAAGGAAGTCCTACAGACTTGCTTTATGTGTGAGTTAAAGGACATGTCCTGGTCAAAAATAACTCCAAGATTCCTCACAGTAGTACTGGAGGCCAATGTGATGCCATCCAGAGTAACTATTTGCTTTGAAAGCGAGTTTCTAAGATGTTTGGGGCCAAATACAATGACTTCAGTTTTGTCTGAATTTAGCAGTAGGAAGTTAAAAGTCATCCAGGTTTTAATGTCCTTAAGACAATCTTGCAGTCTAGCTAACTGATCAGTTTCATCTGGCTTCATAGATAAATACAATTGTGTGTCATCTGCATAACAATGGAAGTTAATACAATGCTTCCTAATAATATTGCCTAAAGGAAGCATGTATAATGTGAAAAGTATCGGTCCTAAGACAGAACCCTGAGGAACTCCGTGATTAACTTTAGTCTGCTCAGAAGAGTTATTGTTGACATGCACAAACTGGAACCTATCTGATAAGTAGGATTTAAACCAATCCAGTGCTGTCCCTTTAATGCCAATTGAATATTCTAGACGCTGTAATAAAATTTTGTGGTCGATTGTGTCAAACGCTGCACTAAGATCTAACAAAACAAGTATAGAGACTAGTCCATTATCTGATGCTATGAGAAGGTCATTAGTAACTTTCACTAGAGCTGTTTCTGTGCTATGATGCACTCTGAAGCCTGACTGAAACATTTCAAACAAATTATTCCTTTGTAGGTGTTCACACAATTGATTTGCAACTGTTCTTTCCAGAATTTTAGAGAGAAATGGTAGGTTGGATATCGGTCTATAGTTAGCTAACACATCTGGATCTAAAGTGGGCTTTTTAAGCAAAGGTTTGATGACAGCAACCTTAAAAGCCAGTGGTACATAGCCTGTTACTAGAGAGAGATTAATCAGATCTAACATTGAAGAATTAATTAAAGGTAAAATCTCCTTGAAGAGTCTAGTTGGGATAGGATCTAAAAGACATGTTGATGGTTTGGATGTAGAAACTGTTGAAATTAGTTCAGAGAGACATATAGGAGTGAAGAATTCTAAAGATTCATCAGGTCTAACAGCCAATTCAAAAGCATCTGTGACATTTGTAGGAAGGGCCAGATTAATTTTATCTCTAATCAGAACTATTTTATGTGTAAAGAAGCTCATGAAGTCGTTACTGGTTAAAACTAAAGGAATACAAGGTTCAACAGAGCTCTGACTCTTTGTCAGCCTGGCTACAGTGCTAAAGAGAAACCTAGGGTTGTTCTTGTTCTCATCTATTAAAGATGAATAATAAGTTGTCCTGGCATTATGAAGAGCTTTTTTATAGATTACTAGACTATTTTTCCAAGCCACATACACTACCTCTGAATTAGTGGAATACCACTTTCTTTCCAGCTTTCGGGATGCCTGCTTTAAAGTCCGCAGCTGGGAATTATACCAAGGAGCAAGTCTTCTCTGAGATAGAACTTTCTTTTTTACAGGTGCAACACTATCAAGAGTTGTACGCAGTGAGGCTGAAGCATTATTAACATAATAATCCACTTCTGTGGGGGTAAAATAATAATATTTGCCTTCTGATTTATCAGTAAATGTTGCTGAAGTAAACAGTGAGGGTATTATTTCCTTAAATTTAGATACTGAATTGTCAGACAAACACCTACTGTAATGATATTTGTTCTCAGCTGCTAAACAATCCTTTACTTTAAATTGAAATGTTATCATAAAATGGTCAGAAAGAAGAGGGTTCTGGGGAAATACTGTTAACTCTTCAATTTCTAAGCCATAAGTCAGGACAAGGTCAAGAGTGTGATTAAAACTATGAGTTGGTTTATTTACATGTTGAGAAAACCCAATTGAGTCTAATAATGAATTAAAAGCTGTTGTAAGGCTGTCGCTGTCTACGTCAACATGAATGTTAAAGTCACCCACAATAATAACTTTGTCTGAACTGAGCACTAATTCAGATAAAAAGTCTGAGAATTGAGATAAAAACTCAGAATAAGGAGCAGGAGGACGATATATAACAACAAATAAAACTGGTTTCTGAGCTTTCAAATTTGGATGAGAGAGACTAAGAGTGAGATTTTCAAATGAGCTGTAATCAGGTTTAGGCCTCTGGTTCAATTTTAAACTAGAATGGTAGATTGCTGCTACTCCTCCTCCTCGGCCTGTGATTCGAGGAATATGACAGTTAATATGACTAGGGGGAGTTGATTCGTTTAGGCTAACAAATTCTTCCTGCTGCAACCAGGTTTCAGTCAAACAGAACAAATCAATCTGGTGATCAGTTATCAACTCATTTACTAGCAGAGATTTAGACAAGAGAGATCTAATATTTAACAGACCACATTTAATTTTCCTGTCTCTTTGCTCTGTTGAAATAGAGGTATTAATTTTTATTAAATTTTTGTGGTTACTATTTCTTTTGTATATTTTTGATTTGATTAATTTATTGAATTTTGGTGGTCGGGGGACAGACACAGTCTCAATAAAGTTAACTGAATTACTGGAGGGTGACAGCTGTGAGGAAACTGCAGAGAGGTGTGTAAGACTACAGCTCTGCATCCTGGTCTTAACTCTGGGTTGTCATGCTTTAGGAGTACTAATAAAATCAGCCATATTCCTAGAAATGAGAGCTGCACCAGCCAAAGTGGGATGGATGCCGTCTCTCCTAATCAGACCAGGTTTTCCCCAAAAAGAGCTCCAATTATCTATAAGGCCCACGTCGTTTGATGGACACCACATAGACAACCAGCGGCGAAACGACGACATGCGGCTAAACATGTCATCGCTGGTCAGATCAGGCAAGGGTCCAGAGAAAACTACGGAGTCCGACATGGTTTTGGCGAAAGTACACACCGATGCCACGCTAATTTTGGTGACCTCCGATTGGCGTAACCGGGTGTCGTTACCGCCGACGTGAATAACAATCTTACTATATTTACGATTATCTTTAGCCAGCAGTTTCAAATTTGCTTCTATGTCGCCCGCTCTGGCCCCTGGGAGGCATTTAACTATGGTCGCTGGTGTCGCTAGCTTCACGTTTCTGACTATGGAGCTGCCAATGATCAGAGTTGGTTTCTCAGCGGGTGTGTCGCTGAGCGGGGAAAAACGATTAGAAACATGAAGCGGTTTGTGGTGAGCCGGGACAGCAGGCTTGAGTTTAGGACTGTTTTTCCTACGAACTGTCACCCATCCACCCGGCTGTTCGGGCGCTGCTAAGGGACGGCTAACAGATGCTACACAAGCTAAGCTATTGCGGTCCGCACCGGCTAAGGGGGCCTGGCTAGCTGCTAGCGGGTTATTTTCCATGGTGCGGAGCCGCGATTCCAATTCGGAGAGCCTCGCCTCCAGAACTACAAAAAGGCTGCACTTATTACATATATCGTTATCACTAAAGGAGGCAGAGGAATAACTAAACATGTGGCACACTGAGCAGGAGAAAGAGAGAGAGGGAGAGGGAGAGGAAGAAGCAGAAGCCATGCTAACACCACAACACAGTGCTGAAACAGGAACAGGAAATGACGCAATACGCTCACCGTAACGTCAGACGTCCAGAGGTCCACAAGTCAGATGGAGACGATGAGGTGTCAAGTCCATCCTATGTATAATATTAAACTGTAAAAGTTTGTGTCGGCTGTTACAAGAATGATTGAGAGTTACTGCAAATCTCCTCCCACTCAGAGTCAGTGAAAGCAGCGTCAATGTCTTCCTCCCATTTAGCTTTGGCATTAAGAACTTTATTCTCTGCCAGGCTCATTAGTTTTAGTAGCATGGGACAGAACACCTTTAGGGTCATGTTTCTCCTGTATCATGCGGTCTACCTCAAAGACCTCCAAGGGGATAAGTTTCCCACCCTGCTGCACCCTAATAAAGTCCAAACCTGCAGATATCTAAAGAAATGTGCAGAAGGCACCCCAAAAGAAGTCCTCAGTTGTTCAAAGGATTTTAGAATATTGGATGGATGGATATTCATTGTTTGTCGGACAAATGTGTTTATATTACCCGCTGTGGTAATCACATCTGAAAGTGGTTTATACCGGCGGATTCATGAAAGCTAAGCTTTCCATCGGTGTATAGTGTTTCTATCATCAAGTTGGCAGTGTCATTCTATTTTGAAAAATGCTTATGCAGATATCAAAACGGCCCGCCCACGGGCCGCTGAACCTATGCCCCAGGTAAAACTGGGTTAAAATGGAAGGGGGTAGACCTATGCAGTGTGCGGACACTATGAAACCTCGTTCTAATCTCCTCCCGGACTTTTGAAGTAAGTTTTATCATTGGGTTCAAAGTTACATTTTTTGCTTGAAATAAGAGCAAATAAATGGAATACTAGACAACGCTACTGTTGTATGCGATTGTTCAGTCTGTTTTCAGGCTGGACAGTGTTCCAAGTCCTTAGTCCAAAACCAGACAGCCCTGGATTGAGCAGCCAGATAATATAACTGAAAATCAGGTAGGTTCAACCCTCCCTGTTCAGCGTGATGGCAGAGGGTTTTGAGCTTGACTTTGGGGGTTTTACCGTTCCACAGAAATCTAGATATCAGTCCCTCCAGACTCTTGAAAAAAAGCTTTCGGGATTGGTGTAGGCAGCGCTTCAAACAAGTAAAGGAACTTGGGCAAAATATTCATTTTTACACAATTTATTCTTCCAATTAAGGATATAGGAAGATACTTCCATCTATCCAGATCTGCCTCGACTTTTTAAAGTAGTGGTTCATAGTTGAGAGGATAAATCTGATATATCTGGTTGGGTATTTGCAGACCGAGATAACAAAGTTTACCGGGGTCCCACTGGAATGGAATACCTCCCTTCGACATTCCTTGAGCAGCTGGGTTGATCAAGCTCTTCTGTTTATTTGTCTTATATCCAGAGAGGCAGCCATATTCCTCTAATAAGGTGCAGAGGGCGGGGAGTGACGTTGCCACATTCGACAGATACATCATGATATCGTCAGCGTAAAGCGAGATGACATGCTTCTCGTCCCCAACCATAACGCCACCTACAGCAGGATGTGCTCGGATGGCAATTGCGAGAGGTTCAATCGCTAAAGAAAAGAGGAGTGGGGATAAGGGACAACCCTGCCGAGTGCCACGTGAAAAGGGAAAGGGAGCTGACATATTAGCATTCGTTCGAATCATAGCCGATGGATTGAGGTAGAGTACTTTTATCATTCGTATCAATTTAGAACCAAAATTCATTTATCCAATACTGCAAAGAGATAAGGCCATTCTGACCGGTCAAATGCCTTTTCCACGTCGAGAGAAAGGGCAACAACCGACATATCAAACTTTTTAGCGCACCACATTATGCCTACGGATGTTATCAAAGGAATAGCGGTTCTGAATAAAGCCAGTCTGATCCTTATATATAAGGTCAGGAATCACTTTCTCCAGTCTAGTGGCTATGACCTTGGTAAATATCTTATACTCTGATGAAAGAAGAGCTATGAGTCTATAAGAGCCACAGAGTTTACGGTCCTTGCCTGGTTTCAAATTTAGGATATTTATCTGTGAATAAAAAATAAAACTAAAATGACCACAAAGAGATAAAAGTATCACAAAAAGACAGGAAATGATAAAAATAAGAAACAAATGAGACACAAAAAACACAAAACTAGAAATAAGAGACACAAAACTAGAAATAAAAGAGAGAAAACTAGAAATCTAAGATGAGAAAAACACGACTCAAAACGACCTACACTAGCAGTCTTCACTCTGGACACACCTTCTCATTTAATCTTTATCTTCAGGACTGTTTCCATTGTAGATTCTCACTGAAGGCATCAAACTATGAATGAACATCTGGAATTATGGAGGAAATAACAAAGAGAAGTCAGTCAGAACATGTTTGATATTTTAGATTCTTTGCTTTGAGTCCTGCTCAGTTCCACTCCACAGGTGTTCCTTGTCAGGGTTCATCTGTGGAACTTCTTCCTTCTTAATGGGGTTTTTACCATCAGAAGTCAGGTTGGTCCACAGCTGACAGTCCTATTGGACAACTGTTAGAATCCATATTATAGCAAGAACCAATCAGCTAAGAGAACCTACAGTCCATCATTACTTTCAGAACTGAAGGTCAGTCAGTCCAGAAAACTGCAAAAACATTCAATGTATTCTCAAGGAACCATCTAGGAACTTCTCAGAAACCTACCAGGAACCATCTAGGAACTATCCAGGAACCTACAAGGACTTTGAATGAATCTCCAAGTTCAGTCATAAAAACCATCCAGCTCTACGACCAAACTGTCTCCATGAGGACCGTCCAGGAAAGGAAGACCAAGAGTCTCCTCTGCTGGTGAGGAGAAGTCCATCTGAGTCTCCAGCCTCAGAAATGTCCAGTTAACAGCAGATCAGATTAGAGCCCAGATAAATGCCACCCAGAGTTCTAGCAGCAGACACATCTCTACATCAACTGTTCAGAGGAGACTGACCAATCAGGACTTTATGGTCCAATAGTTGCTCAGAAACCACTACTAAGAAAAGCAACAAGCAGAAGAGATCAGTTTGGGTCCAGAAACACCAGGAATGGACATTCGACCAGTGGAGATCTGGGCTTTGGTCTGATGAGTCCTAATGTGAGATCTTTGGCTCCACCCACCATGTCTTTGTGAGACCAGAGAAGGTGAAGGGATGTTTCAGGTTCTACCTCATGAAGCTCATCCAGAGAATGCAGAGTGTTCAAAGCAGGAATCAAAGCAGACAATCTAACAGAACAGGCAGATTTTCAGGCAGAGTTTCTTGGGACTTGTTCAGGTTATCTGGGACTTCTTTACAGTCGTTTAGGACCAGATTGAACTCATTTTGGATCATTTCTAACATGTTTGGAGTAGTTCTGAACAGGCCGTTTTGATATCTGCATAAGCATTTTTCGAAATAGAACGACACTGCCAACTCGATTATACAAACATTATACGCCGATGGAAAGCTTAGATTCTCATGAATCCGCCGGTATAAACCACTTTCAGATGTGATTACCACAGCGGGTGAGAAAAACACATTTGTCCGACAAAAACGAATATCCATCCATCCGTTCTCTATACACGGCTTCAACGCACACAGCGCAACTCACATTTCCGGGTTCATTATTACACACAGAAAAAAATATTCCACAAAAAACGGCCATAATCCAACCTTTTACATCCAGATGACACAAGCCAGTAAACTATTTTGTCCAAAACATGTCCTGAAGTCGGTATAAAATCCACGAATCGGTCGTTTTCACGGAAATGCACCTCACGATGCGCGTCCAATATTCCCTGTATTTCTTGTCATATTTTTATTTACAAATAGAATATTAGTGATTTTTTGTACTGAAAACGGCTGGAATTGACTGAAGCTTAAAGGGCTACAGTTTCAGTCAGTTTAGGTGATTTTCAAGTAATTTAGGACAAATTTCCAGTCACTGAACACAAGTTTCAATTCATTCTTGAAACATTTCAAATCATTCACTACAATTAAAGTAGTTCTGGACAAATTTCAAACTTCTTGTACAAGTTATTATAAACAGATTTTTGAGTCATTACAGGAAAATTTTAATTTGTTTGGACAAATTCAATCATTCTGCACTAATTTTGTTTTTTGGGACTTGTTCTGTATCTGTGGTTCTATAGTTGTGGTTCTGTATCTGTGGTTCTGTATCTGAGGTTCTCTGTCTGTGGTTCTGATCCGACTCCTAGCTCTAGCGGTTCCATCTCTCAGCACATCTGCATTCTGACGGGGTTCTTCCTGGTGTTTGTCCAGCGATGCTAATGAGGCTAACATCTGATGGTGGGCCCGTAGAACCTCCTGTTCTGCTGGATTTATGCGGTTCCATCTGGACTCGGCCCATCTGCCGGCGCCGCCTCGCTGCCAGACGCTTAATGTGGCGTCAGAGGAGAACGAGGCTCTTCTTCACAGCAACATCCACCCAGACGCTAACGGCAGCTAATTACAGCAGCAAGGCATTCTGGGAAGCACAGCCCACTCAGCTTAGCTTAGCTTAGCTTAGCTTAGCGTCCTGTTTCAACCCTCTGAATTCATTTTAACTGAACAGAAATCAGTAAAGCAGTCACAGCTCTGTAGAAACATCTCCACACTGCAGACGTTAAACTGCTTTTACTGCATCAGAAAACTTTTATTTTATGGTTTTATGTCGTTTTGTGTCTCTTTGGGACAGTTTTGTGTCTCGTTTTTGTCATTCTGAGTCTCATATTTGCTGTTTCATTTTTATAGTTTTGTGTCTCCTTTATTCCATGCTTCTGTCTCATGTTTATTGTTTTGTTTTTTAAACCACCGGTTGGTGCTGTTTTAATGGGAAACAGGAGGAGTGCTTCGTCTGAACTGATCTGAGATCTGCTGAAGCTCTTTAAAGTCTCTGAGCTGATTCTCAGACTTTCGGTTCATTTGGTTTTACAAATTTTTTAGGTAATATTGAGTCTTTCTGTCCAGAATTTGACATTTTTTGTGGAAACTTCCACTCCTGTCGAGGTGATTTTACCTCGTTTTCTGTGTCTTTTTGTGGTGATTTAGCATCTTTTTGTGATGTTTTGAGTCTTCTTCTGATATTTTAGGTCTTTTTGTGGTGATTTTGAGTTTTCTGTCCAGAATTTGACACTTTTTGAGGAAACTTTAACTCTTTTTGTGGTGATTTCACCTCATTTTGTTTGACTTTTTATGGTGATCTTGCGTATTTTAGTAGTGATTTTGTGCTTTGTGGTGATTTTTGTTTTTTTGTGGTGCTTCAGAACATTGTTGTGTTGATATTGCAGATTTGCAAACCTTTAGTGGTGATCTTGTGTCTTTTTTGCTGATTTTAGGTATTTTTGTGGTAATGTTACATCTTTCTGTTACAGTTTCTCATCATTTGTGGTGATTTTACCTCGTTTTCTGACTTTTTGTCTTATTTTGGTTCTTTTTGTGGTGATTTTGCCTCGTTTTCTGACTTTTTGTCTTATTTTGGTTCTTTTTGTGGTGATTTTGCCTCGTTTTCTGACTTTTTGTCTTATTTTGGTTCTTTTTGTGGTGATTTTGCCTCGTTTTCTGACTTTTTGTCTTATTTTGGTTCTTTTTGTGGTGATTTTTCCCTCGTTTTCTGACTTTTTGTCTTATTTTGGTTCTTTTTGTGGTGATTTTACCTCGTTTTCTGACTTTTTTGTCTTATTTTGGTTCTTTTTGTGGTGATTTTTCCCTCGTTTTCTGACTTTTTGTCTTATTTTGGTTCTTTTTGTGGTGATTTTTCCCTCGTTTTCTGACTTTTTGTCTTATTTTGGTTCTTTTTGTGGTGATTTTTCCCTCGTTTTCTGACTTTTTGCCTTATTTTGGTTCTTTTTGTGGTGATTTTGCCTCGTTTTCTGACTTTTTGTCCTATTTTGGTTCTTTTTGTGGTGATTTTTCCCTCGTTTTCTGACTTTTTGCCTTATTTTGGTTCTTTTTGTGGTGATTTTGCCTCGTTTTCTGACTTTTTGTCTTATTTTGGTTCTTTTTGTGGTGATTTTGCCTCGTTTTCTGACTTTTTGTCTTATTTTGGTTCTTTTTGTGGTGATTTTGCCTCGTTTTCTGACTTTTTGTCTTATTTTGGTTCTTTTTGTGGTGATTTTTCCCTCGTTTTCTGACTTTTTGTCTTATTTTGGTTCTTTTTGTGGTGATTTTACCTCGTTTTCTGACTTTTTTGTCTTATTTTGGTTCTTTTTGTGGTGATTTTTCCCTCGTTTTCTGACTTTTTGTCTTATTTTGGTTCTTTTTGTGGTGATTTTTCCCTCGTTTTCTGACTTTTTGTCTTATTTTGGTTCTTTTTGTGGTGATTTTCCCTCGTTTTCTGACTTTTTGTCTTATTTTGGTTCTTTTTGTGGTGATTTTACCTCGTTTTCTGACTTTTTGTCTTATTTTGGTTCTTTTTGTGGTGATTTTTCCCTCGTTTTCTGACTTTTTGTCTTATTTTGGTTCTTTTTGTGGTGATTTTACCTCGTTTTCTGACTTTTTGCCTTATTTTGGTTCTTTTTGTGGTGATTTTACCTCGTTTTCTGACTTTTTGCCTTATTTTGGTTCTTTTTGTGGTGATTTTACCTCGTTTTCTGACTTTTTGCCTTATTTTGGTTCTTTTTGTGGTGATTTTACCTCGTTTTCTGACTTTTTGTCTTATTTTGGTTCTTTTTGTGGTGATTTTACCTCGTTTTCTGACTTTTTGCCTTATTTTGGTTCTTTTTGTGGTGATTTTACCTCGTTTTCTGACTTTTTGCCTTATTTTGGTTCTTTTTGTGGTGATTTTACCTCGTTTTCTGTGTCTTTTTGTCTTATTTTGGTTCTTTTTGTGGTGATTTTACCTCGTTTTCTGACTTTTTGCCTTATTTTGGTTCTTTTTGTGGTGATTTTACCTCGTTTTCTGTGTCTTTTTGGTGATTTAGCATCTTTTTGTGATGTTTTGCGTCTTCTTGTCGTCTTTTAAACTCTTGTCCAGTTGTTGTAAATCCGTGAAGGGATCGCTGCAGCAGAGCTGTGATCTAAAATTAAACTGAGGTGTCAGAACCATCTGTTGCTGCGTATTAAAGGTTCCAGCTCATTTCTCCACGTCTTCATGTGGAACTTTTCTTTCTGCTGGCTTTGGACGGAGCAGAACAAACAGAGTCCTGCTGAGGACGGTGTTTTCTCTGCAGCAGCCGTCGCCTCGCTGACGTCACGTCAGACCTCGGGTTTATTTGTGCTGCGACTCCGGTTCTCTTTGATCAGAGAGAACCAGAACCAGAACCTCAGAGAGAAACCAGCAGACAGAGGATTTAAATAAGCCAGAGGACAAAACATCAACCAGAGATTAAACTAGTGAGGCTGAAACAGCAGCAAACACAGACCGTCAAAATAAAAGACTGTAAATAAAACTATAAAAATAATAGTGGCAGAAATACAGAAATACAGCCAAAAATATGGTAAATAAATCAGAGAAATGTGTTTTCAATAGAACCAGAAAACATGAATTATAGAAGTCAGGTGAAAATATGTGTAAAATGTAAATATTTTAATCTGATTTAAAGACAGTAAAAGTGTAGTTTTCTGTTCACACGCTGTCAGAGAAGAAATTACTACATTCTGCTGCTGTTTGTGCTGATTTTATGTCTTTAGTGTTCATTTTATGTATTTTTGTGTTCATTTTATGTCTTTTTGTGTTCATTTTATGTCTTTTTGTGTTCATTTTATGTCTTTAGTGTTCATTTTATGTATTTTGGGTTCATTTTATGTGTTTTTGTGTTCATTTTATGTCTTTTTGTGGTGATTTTATGTCTTTTTGTGGTGATTTTTAGTCTTTCTCTCTTGAATTTGCTCCTTTTCTGGTGATTCTGTGACTTTCTGTGGTTGTTTTGTGTTAATCCTGAGCTTCTAGTTTACACTGCGGTTTGTAATGATTTGGTTTTGTTTTGTGCTAATTCTGCATGTTGTTGTCATCATATTGCATGTGTGTGTGTTTTTTGCTAATTTTTCAAACCTTTAGTGATCATTTAGTGATTTTTGTAGTGTTTTGTGTATTTTTATTCAAGTTTTACGTGTGTTTTTGTGGTAATTTTGCATGTTGTGTTGATTTTCTATGTTTTTTGTGGTGATTTTGTGTCTTTTTGTGTTGATTTTTGCGTATTTCTGTCATTACGTATTTGGCGTCTTTAATCTTGTATTTTTGTGATTTTTATTTTCATTACATGACTTTCTGTGTTAATTTTAAGTCTATAGATTTTACTGTAGTTTGTTGTGATTTTGTCTTTTTGCATGTTGTTGTGTTGACATTGTGGATTTTTTTTAATTTTTTTATTTTAGGTTTTTTGTGGTAATTTTGCATCTTTCTGTCGTGATTTCATGTGTTTCTGTTGTATTTTCTTGTCTTTCTTGCTGGTTTTGCCTCCTCCTGTGTTGATTTTGTGTCTTTTTGTTGTATTTTCTTGTCTTTCTTGCTGGTTTTGCCTCCTCCTGTGTTGATTTTGTGTCTTTTTGTTGTATTTTCTTGTCTTTCTTGCTGGTTTTGCCTCCTCCTGTGCTGATTTTGTGTCTTTTTGTTGTATTTTCTTGTCTTTCTTGCTGGTTTTGCCTCCTCCTGTGTTGATTTTGTGTCTTTTTGTTGTATTTTCTTGTCTTTCTTGCTGGTTTTGCCTCCTCCTGTGTTGATTTTGTGTCTTTTTGTTGTATTTTCTTGTCTTTCTTGCTGGTTTTGCCTCCTCCTGTGCTGATTTTGTGTCTTTTTGTTGTATTTTCTTGTCTTTCTTGCTGGTTTTTCCTCCTCCTGTGTTGATTTTGTGTCTTTTTGTTGTATTTTCTTGTCTTTCTTGCTGGTTTTGCCTCCTCCTGTGTTGATTTTGTGTCTTTTTGTTGTATTTTCTTGTCTTTCTTGCTGGTTTTGCCTCCTCCTGTGTTGATTTTGTGTCTTTTTGTTGTATTTTCTTGTCTTTCTTGCTGGTTTTGCCTCCTCCTGTGTTGATTTTGTGTCTTTTTGTTGTATTTTCTTGTCTTTCTTGCTGGTTTTGCCTCCTCCTGTGCTGATTTTGTGTCTTTTTGTTGTATTTTCTTGTCTTTCTTGCTGGTTTTGCCTCCTCCTGTGCTGATTTTGTGTCTTTTTGTTGTATTTTCTTGTCTTTCTTGCTGGTTTTGCCTCCTCCTGTGTTGATTTTGTGTCTTTTTGTTGTATTTTCTTGTCTTTCTTGCTGGTTTTGCCTCCTCCTGTGTTGATTTTGTGTCTTTTTGTTGTATTTTCTTGTCTTTCTTGCTGGTTTTGCCTCCTCCTGTGCTGATTTTGTGTCTTTTTGTTGTATTTTCTTGTCTTTCTTGCTGGTTTTGCCTCCTCCTGTGTTGATTTTGTGTCTTTTTGTTGTATTTTCTTGTCTTTCTTGCTGGTTTTGCCTCCTCCTGTGTTGATTTTGTGTCTTTTTGTTGTATTTTCTTGTCTTTCTTGCTGGTTTTGCCTCCTCCTGTGCTGATTTTGTGTCTTTTTGTTGTATTTTCTTGTCTTTCTTGCTGGTTTTGCCTCCTCCTGTGCTGATTTTGTGTCTTTTTGTTGTCTTTTTGTTGTATTTTCTTGTCTTTCTTGCTGGTTTTGCCTCCTCCTGTGCTGATTTTGTGTCTTTTTGTTGTGTTTTCTTGTCTTTCTTGCTGGTTTTGCCTCCTCCTGTGCTGATTTTGTGTCTTTTTGTTGTGTTTTCTTGTCTTTCTTGCTGGTTTTGCCTCCTCCTGTGCTGATTTTGTGTCTTTTTGTTGTATTTTCTTGTCTTTCTTGCTGGTTTTGCCTCCTCCTGTGCTGATTTTGTGTCTTTTTGTTGTATTTTCTTGTCTTTCTTGCTGGTTTTGCCTCCTCCTGTGCTGATTTTGTGTCTTTTTGTTGTGTTTTCTTGTCTTTCTTGCTGGTTTTGCCTCCTCCTGTGCTGATTTTGTGTCTTTTTTTTGTGTTTTCTTGTCTTTCTTGCTGGTTTTGCCTCCTCCTGTGCTGATTTTGTGTCTTTTTGTTGTATTTTCTTGTCTTTCTTGCTGGTTTTGCCTCCTCCTGTGCTGATTTTGTGTCTTTTTGTTGTGTTTTCTTGTCTTTCTTGCTGGTTTTGCCTCCTCCTGTGCTGATTTTGTGTCTTTTTGTTGTGTTTTCTTGTCTTTCTTGCTGGTTTTGCCTCCTCCTGTGCTGATTTTGTGTCTTTTTGTTGTATTTTCTTGTCTTTCTTGCTGGTTTTGCCTCCTCCTGTGCTGCTGCAGTGACTCTCTGCATGCGGTTCTTCTTATCTCTGCATCCTGAGAGCAGCCGTGACGTCTCTGAGATGTTAAACTCTTTATTTCCTCCCCGTTTGACCCGTTGAAGGTCCTTTTCCTCCCCTTCAGCAGCAGCAGCAGCAGGTCTGCGGGTCGCCATCATCCTGTACTTTGCCTAATGACGGCAGGAGGAGGTCCTGATGGGAGAAGCGTGGCGGCGCTTCTGGAAATCTTTAATATTTAATACATCGATTAACATTAACAAGCGAGGCAGAACTGTTTCAACACTTACATTATTATTTGATCTCTCTCCACAGAGCCGTGATGGCCGGAATAATGAAAGCTGGATCTCTATTTCAACCTTGAAGGGCCGGGCGCGCTGCCAGTAATGAAGACGTATTAAAGCTTAATGCAGCTTAATGTAGCAGGTGTCATATCTATAATGTACAGAAGCTCTTTCTAAAGCATTATATTCATCGCTACTACCTTAAAAGCCACTAAATCTCCCGGGATAAGTTAGTCTGGCCGCCGTCCTCCTCCTATTAATCAATAGAAAAATTGTTAACACACCTTAACTGGGATCCATTAGAGCGTTTCTGGGGGGAAAGAGCCCGATGCACTCAGGTTAATGGGCAAAGTTGAGGGAAGTGACACTAAATCTGCAAGGACACCACACTGTTAGCGCGGAGCTAACCGCTAATCGATGCTCCGCAGGGACCTCAGAGTGGAACCTGAAGAATGTTACAGAACACTAGAACACGTTAGAGAACATAAAAACCTGCAGAACAGCATAAAAACCTGCAGAATGTTACAGAACACTAGAACACGTTAGAGAACATAAAAACCTGCAGAACAGCATAAAAACCTGCAGAACGTTACAGAACACTCGAACACGTTAGAGAACATAAAAACCTGCAGAACAGCATAAAAACCTGCAGAACGTTACACCACGTCCACACTGCAGCGCTAAGGTAGCCGCTAATCAATGCTCCACAGAGACCACAGAGTGGAACCTGAAGAACCTTAGAATGTGTTAGAGAACACTAGAGCACGCTAGCTAGCCTTAGAACATGTTAGAAAATGTCAGAACATGATAGAGAACATAAAAACCTGCAGAACGTTACACCACGTCCACACTGCAGCGTTAAGCTAACCGCTAATCAATGCTCCACAGAGACCACAGAGTGGAACCTTAAGAACGTTAGAACGCGTTAGAGAACGTTAGAACACGTTAGAGAACATTAGAACGTGCTAGAGAACACCTTTATGTGGTGATGTTGCATCTTATTTTCAGATTTTGTACCTTTTTGTGGTAATCTTGTGTCATTTTCTGGTAATTTTGGATTTTATGTATTTTCTGAGTGATCTTGCAGATTTTTTCGTGCTGATTTTGTGTCTTTTTATCGCATTCTTAAGCTTTTGTGGTAGCTTTGTGTGTTTTTATGGTGATTTTTTGTATTTTTGTGTTAATTTTTTTAGATTTCTTGCTTATATAGCTTCCTTTTGTGTCTTTTTGTGGTGGTTTTGAGTCTTCTGGTCATGAATTTCCTCCCTTTTGTCGTAACTTCGCCTCCTTTTGTTGTGATTGTGCTTCTGTCACGATTTTACACATTTTTATGGAGAGTTTGTCCATTTCTGTGCCGGTTTTGTGTATTTCTGCGCTGATTTCACATATTTTTGCGCTGATATGTGTTTTTGTGGTAACTTTGTGTCTTTTTATTGCAGTTTTAAGCTTTTGTTGCAGCGTTGTTTTATATTTTGTGTTTTTTGTGGTTCTTGCGGAGATTTCTGCAGAGAAATTCCAACATGATGTGACCACATGTGGTCAGAAGGTAAATCAGGAGTTTGGTTCTGTAAACGTTCCAGGTTGTGTTCTGCAGAGAACATCCAGCACCATCATCATTATTATTATGGGATGCGTCAGTGGTTCTGCTCACTGTTAACAGCATTTATTCATCTTTAATGTCTCTGCTGCCATCATCACATGTTTAACTGCTCCACTGAGCTTCAATATGCAGCAGGACCGCCGTCACCACGGAGACGGGCCGGGCGTCGCCACGGAGACGGGCCGGGCCTCCTGTTGGGCGTCCTGTCCTCATTGATCGCAGGGCAGCGTTTTAAGGGACGGACTCTGAACGTCTGAACATTTCTTTACAGGATTTAACTGGAATCTTTTTCACAGATTCATGTTATTTTACTGTTTTTTCTTGTCAAAATTACTGATATTATCCAGTAGAATCAACAACTACAAAGAATTCATTTAGATGTTACCTATAAAATAAATCTGGGAATAAATCCACATCAAACAGACAAATAATAATTGGCTCTTTTACAAAGTTTGACCAAAGAATTATACTAACTTTATTGTATTTAAAACGGCAAAAATATCATTATTTGAAAGAAAAACATTGTGTATAAAGAATCTTAAAATGCTACATATGTTTTATAACTGTTATTTACAGAAAACACCCAGAAGAACGTGTTAATTTATATTTTAAAAAAAGGCTAAAACAGTGAAAAATAGCATTGTGGGAGTTTAGCTAGCAGCGGGGCACCATGACAAAGACTTCTGGTATAATTAATGACCTCCAACGTGTTCTGGATCAACATCGCTCCTACATCACTGTAATGTCACAGAGACTTTAACTGCTCATCATGTGCAGCACACTGCCAATAAAATGACCTGAATTCATCAATTATTTATAAATCTGGACTTTAACTGTATAAAATGGGCAAACAAAGGATCAGATTTCAGATTACTGCTGATACCGATCATTAAAGAAGAGTTGATCAGGATGTTCCTCACATTGTTCTCATTAGGGAGCTCATCTTAACTCATGTTCTTAAACGGTCCAAAATGACTCAACATGAGTCCAGCATTACTTCACATTAGTCCAGATTGACAGGAAAGAGTCCACAACAACCCAAAAATGGTCCAAAGTGATTCCAAACAAAACCACCCAAAATTAGCTGAAACGTGTTCAAAATGGCTTGAACATTGTTCAAAAATATTCAACTATTATTGAATATTTTTGCACAAAATATCTTCAAATCTGTCCAGAATGAGCTCAGTTATTTTAAAATGGCCCAAACCAGTTACAGATTGTTCATAAAGACATGAAATTAGTCCAGAACTACTTAAAATTAGTCTAAAATGACTCGTAATGAGTCAAAAAGTGTCCAAAACTACTTAAATGGTCCAAAATGACTCAACATTTGTCCAACATTACTTTAAATTTGTCCAAATTGACAGTAAAGCCTCCAAAAACGAAAACCTTGTCAAATGTTGTTCTAAATCAGACCAACAAAACTAGCTCAACGGGGTGCAGAATGATGTGAAACACATCCAGATTTACTAGATATGTCCTTAAATTCTGTCCAGAATGAGCTAAATTATTCAAACACCTGCCCAAAACCAGTTCCTGATTGTCCAAAGCTACTTAAAATTAGTCGATTCATCATTAGCCGAATGCAGTGGCGGCGCCAGAGTGTTTGTTCTGATTCAGCTACGGTGGGGCTAACCCATATTGTGGCGGGGCTCAAATAAATGACAGAATTTCAATGTGAATTATATTTAATAAAACACTCTCCAACCACAGCTAGAAACAGGCACAGTTACAGCCCTAGTTACCTTAACAGTACAACAGGTTGTTCATCGGCATAGACAGGAGGCGATGAGACCAATATAAGATCAGAGTGGTCAAAAGGCAAACTTCAACACTCAGATCAGCCCATTTAACAGCACGCATTTTCTAGTTGACCTAAAACCATTCACAGTATTCCAGAGCAGCCAAGAGTTTTACACAGCTCCAACACATTAAGTATGCTATGCAGCCAAGGAGGGAAACCACAGCGCTTCACAAAGTAAACAAAGCAATAACTCACCAGCTGATGTTCACACGAGCACAGTCCTCCGGTTTTTGTGACTGGAGGCAAAGTTGTCAATGATGCGTTGGACATCCAAAGTCTTTCTCCTCTGTTTATTGATTGACAACAGGGCCAAGTTACTGTTTCGGGTGTCACCGCTCCTGTTCCGTAGATAGTTCTTAATCCGACGGAGGCAGGAGAAACTCCGTTCACACGAAGCGGAGGTCATGGGCAGGGTTATATAGATGAGTTTGTATAAATCCACAAAAGCATCCCGGTGAGGCCGCAATAAAGCAAGAAATCCCACAGTGTCATTCACTACATGAAGGGTAACTTTTCCTGATGGGGCGCCGCGGTCCATCCGTTGGCTAATATCAGTGGTAGCACTAGTCTCATGGCCAGTACTACTGCCTGCAGTGGTTGGCTGTGACTGGTCATGCCAGCCGCTTTCCTCTTCCTCTTCCTCCTGCTCCATCTCCTCTTCGTCTTGCTCATCTTCATCCTCCCGAGCATTGAACATGGGAGACCCTGGACCAGAGTGGCCATCTTCCCTTGCAGGTGTGTCCGTAGTTTTATCCAACTCACCCGCCACCGCTGTCTGTTGTTCTGTCCAGCGACGTTTAAAAACAAATTTATCCATATTTGACCAGCTTACTAACGTTAATTTGTCACAAGTGACAATAAGCCGCCAACACAAATTAGAGCCAGGTTAAGTTTAAGCGCGCTCACTTGATGGACGTACGACGTAACAGGACCCCATTCATCTCATGAGCCCGATGAGTGACGGCTCAGGTGCCTGCCTGAATGTCGTTCCTGCAGTGGTGCTTTTATTATTATTATTTTTTTGCATTTTTATTTTTGCTTGGTTGCTTATGGTAGGGCTAATGCAAGCCCCACCCTGATGCCACCAGTGGTCGAATGAGCTGAAATGTGTCCAAAACGACTGACCAACTTTAAAAAAGTTTAGACAAAGTTTGTTGAATCTTGGACACTTTGCAAAAACATTTGATGAAATTGTGGCTAGTTTTGCACAGATTTTGGACGACTGTTTGGTCCTTTCACTTTGTTCTCCTTCAGAAAGAACAAACCTGAGGACTAAGGCAGAGGCTGGACTCTGTTTCATTGAGACGTTCTCTACGGAAAGACGTCTCCAGAACTAACACTGAGGCTGGACTGCCCTTTACTGAGACGTGTTCTTCTGGTTGTTAACGGCTGGTTTGGGTCGGTCAGCTGATAACCAGAATGAAAACGCTGATGAGGATCTGATCTGATAAAGAACCAGAACAAAGGCTGCCCTTCAAATTAAAACCTCCATATTTCACTGAATGAAAGGAATCAGATCAGCTGCAGCTCTAATAGCGGCCGTCCGTCTCTGTCAGGACGATAAACACGTAACCGATACGAACACGGAACAGATACGAACACGGAACAGATATAAACATGGAACTGATACAAACATGGAACAGATAAACGCCGCCATCACCGCACAACAACACTTCCTGTCCAGCAGTTTGTAGCTCTCAGGGTCCGAGTCTTTATCTGTGTTTCTGCTTTATTCAGACCATCAATCATCCAGCACACGGAAACAACACGGAACAACCAGGAGCAGCAACATGCAACACGGAAACATCAATCCATCTATTCTCACTCCTCAGCATATTTTTGGACTGTGGGAGGAAGCCGGAGTACCCGGAGAAAACCCACGCATGCACAGGGAGAACATGCAAACTCCATGCAGAAAGACCCCAGGCCGGGATTTGAACCGGGGATCTTTTAGCTGCAAGGCAACTGTGCTAACCACTACTCCACTGTGCAGCCCAAACTCAGTCATATCTAACATGTAAACATGTAAACATGTAAACATGGAAGCGTCATGTAACAGACACATGTTTAGTTGCTGTCCAGAAACACCAGATAATAAAATGAAGTTTCCTGGTTTCACTTGTTTCCTGTTTATTTACTGGATCTTTCTAATAGTTGTTCAATTATTTTTGGACCATTTCTAGTTTGTTTTGGACACATTTCAACCAGTTTTGATCGTTTTTCTGTCATTTTAGACCATTTTGGAGTCATTTGGGGCAATTTTAAGGTCATGTTGAACAGATTTTCAGTCTTTTTGGACTATTTTAGCTTGTTTTGAACAATTTTAATCCCATTCTGGATGATTTTTGAGTCTTTTTGGACAAAGTTCAGATTTTAAGTTGTGATACTGTTTCTTGGACAAATTTCAACCAATTTTGAATCATTTTTCTGTCATTTCCAAATAATTTGGGATCGTTTTAGGTCATTTTGGGCCATTTTTAGCTTGTTTTGGACAAATTCTAATCATTTAGGATGATTTTTAAGTCGTTTTGGATTATTTTAGCTTGTTTTGGACAGACTGAAGTCGTTTTGGACAATTATAATCCCATTCTGGATCATTCTTCAGTCTTTCTGGACTTCAATTTTTAATTTGTGATATTGTTTCTTGGATAAATTTCAACCAGTTTTGACTCATTTTTCTGTCATTTTAGACCATTTTTAAGTAATTTGGGACAATTTTTAGGTAATTTTGGGCAATTTTTGATTTGTTTTGGATAATTTTTTCGTCATTTTGGGTCATTTTTGGACAAATTCGAGTCCTTTGGGATGATTTTTAAGTAACTTCAGACCATTATTATGTCATTTGGACAAATTTAAATACTTTTAGATCATTTTAATCTCATTTGGATCAATTTTGAGTCATTCTGAACAAATTTCAGTTTTTTAGAGATCATATTGTTTTTCAACTACTTTTGAATTATTTTTGAGCAATTTTGGACCATTTTAGGTCATTTTGGATTATTTTAGCTTGTTTTGGACAGACTGAAGTCATTTTGTACAATTTGAATCCCGTTCTGGATCATGTTTGAGTCTTTCTGGACACATTTCAGTTTTTAAATTGTGATATTGTTTCTTGGACAAATTTAAAGTCATTTTGAATAATTTTTCTTTCATTTTTGAGTAATATGGAATCATTTTTAGGTCATTTTGGGCCATTTTATGCTTGTTTTTGGTCATTTTGGGCCATTTTTTAAATCTCATATCAGATCCTTTTTTAGTCTTTCTCAGTAAATTTCAGTTATTAGGAGGCGATATTTTAGGACACATTTCAACTAGTTTTGGATCATTGTTTGTTCATTTTAAACCATATTTAGGACACTTGGAGCCATTTTTAGCTTCTTTTGGACACATTTCACTTAGTGTTGGATCACTTTTCTGTTATTTTGGGTCATTTTTGGACAAATTCCAGCCACTTTGGATCTTTTTGAGTCCTTCCTGATCATGTCAGACATTAGGAGATGCTATTTTTTTCCGTTTTAGAAAAAAAAGATGCATGAGATATTTCCTCCTCCAGATGAATCCAGTCTGGATGGATCCGGCCTGTAGCTGCTCGTCTGCTTGAACTCCCATGATGCCGTGCAGCGCCTCCTCTCCTTGATTAGAGGACAGCGGTGTGGTAATAAGAGGAGCAGTTTTAATCTTTATAAAAAGCTTCAGCCGGCCGCCCGTCCCAGCGGAGGCAGATTAAATGCTTCTTCACATTAGTAATGTCAGCACAAAATGATTATCTTTTCTGAATAATTTATTCCTGAGCCTCCGTAATTTTCTTATCTCCCCCTTTTTGCCTCTTTTGCTGCGCGCTCGACGGTAAATGGCTGTTAGTCTCCAGAAAACCTATGGATCGCCGTTTCCATCAATCAATTAAAAAACACTTACCTCACACTCAACATGATTTATATCTTGTTAATAGAATTGTCTCACTATATCCCTATATTATTATAGCCTTAATTCCATTAGCTGTTTGCTTAATGCTTTTTTTAAGGCTGACCTCCAGCAGCCGGCAGATTCCGGCCGGATTAGTCCAGAAATCACAGCCTCTTTCTGGGAACGCTGGAGGTCAGAGCAGCCTCCTGATTGGCCGTCGTAAACCCGGAGACCTCGTCCGTCCATTATTCCCAATTTACTGCCCAGCATTCGATTAGAGGAGCGACCTTTTAACTGGTGACCCTCCAGAGACCGGACGCTTCTGTCTGGAACTTTTTAAACCCTTAATGAAGACCAGTCCTCCAGTCGGACCCTTTTAACTCGCCGTGAGCAACTCCACTCGTTTTACAGCCGGTTTTGGAGACATTTTTAGTCTTTCTGGATGGTTTTTGAGTCGTTTGGGGCAATAAAAATGTTTGTCATTTTGTGTCCTGTTGGACATTTATTAACTTGTCTTGAACAAGTTTTACGTTTTTGACCAAATTTCAAGTCAGTTTGGACAAATTCTTGTCCATTTTTGGTTGTTTAGAAAAGGTTTGAGAAATTTCTGGCAATTATTAACTTGTTCTGGACAAGTTTGTCATTTTGGACATTTCATAGCTTGGTTTGGAGCCATTTGTAGTCATTCTGGGGGTTTAAGTCATTTTGGGCAAATTTTTGCTTGTTTGATACATTTTTTGTCATTTTGTGTCGTGTTTGACAGTTATTAACTTGTCTTGAGCAGGTGTTACATTTTGGACACGATCTGAGCCATTTTTGACAAACTATAGGTTGTTTTGAGGCCATTTTTAATAATTCTGGAGGATTTTTAAGTTGTTTTGGACAAATTTGTGGTTGTTTAGAAAAGATTTGAGTCATTTCTGACATTTATTCACTTATTCTGGACAAGTCTGTTGTTTTGGACAGTTGGACTCAGACAATGGTGAACTCCTGTATGGACACAATTCCCTTCCTGTACGTCTGCTTTCTGTTTTCTGTCTGTTTTCTGTGAACCAGGAGATTTTTAAATTCATGATATTTGCCGACAGAAATCCGGTCATTTTAAATTTGTCGTTTGTTTATTTACTTGTCTCCTGGTTTCTGTTTCCTGCTGAAGATAAACTAATCTTCTAGTCGCTGTCCGTGACTCACTTCTGTGTTCGTATCATGATGTGGCCTCGTGAACCCATTCCAGTCCGGTACCCAGGAGGCTCCAACAGAACCATCAGATGATCAGTCAGTACATCAGATCTATGAGCAGGAGAACCCAGAGGAGCTGAGGAACATCACAACCTCCAGCTGGTCCAAACCCAAGGAGTTCTGGAAGTAAAGGAACGAAGGATTCTTCACAGAAACGTAAAACAGAACAATTAGTCTGAAGAATGAATAAAGCTGCAGGAATCGTGTGGAGAACCGAGGAGAACATCAAGAAGAAACAAGACCAGTTATTAGAAAGTCCTCATTACACAGAACCAGTTTTATTGAGAAAGAAACTTCATGATGATGCTGCCTCCACCATGCTTCATCATGATGCTGCCTCCACCATGCTTCATCATGATGCTGCCACCACCATGCTTCACATCATGATGCTGCCTCCACCGTGCTTCACATCATGATGCTGCCTCCACCATGCTTCATCATGATGCTGCCACCACCATGCTTCATATCATGATGCTGCCTCCACCATGCTTCATCATGATGCTGCCTCCACCATGCTTCACATCATGATGCTGCCTCCACCATGCTTCACATCATGATGCTGCCACCACCATGCTTCATCATGATGCTGCCACCACCATGCTTCATATCATGATGCTGCCTCCACCATGCTTCATCATGATGCTGCCTCCACCATGCTTCACATCATGATGCTGCCTCCACCGTGCTTCACATCATGATGCTGCCTCCACTATGCTTCACATCATGATGCTGCCTCCACTATGCTTCACATCATGATGCTGCCTCCACCATGCTTCACATCATGATGCTGCCTCCACCATGCTTCATCATGATGCTGCCTCCACCATGCTTCATCATGATGCTGCCACCACCATGCTTCATCATGATGCTGCCACCACCATGCTTCACATCATGATGCTGCCTCCACCATGCTTCATCATGATGCTGCCACCACCATGCTTCATATCATGATGCTGCCTCCACCATGCTTCATCATGATGCTGCCTCCACCGTGCTTCATCATGATGCTGCCACCACCATGCTTCATCATGATGCTGCCACCACCATGCTTCACATCATGATGCTGCCTCCACCGTGCTTCACATCATGATGCTGCCTCCACTATGCTTCACATCATGATGCTGCCTCCACTATGCTTCACATCATGATGCTGCCACCACCATGCTTCAGTTACTTGTCGACATCTTTTATTTTTATATTTTATAGTTTAATTAACTGACATTATTTAGTAGAAATCTTTGTTCTCTTTGACATTAAAGAGTCTTTTTTGTAAGTTCTCGTTAAATCAAACCAACCTTGATTCACTTTAAAATCAGTCAAAGGACCAAACATCCAGTCAGATGAATAACTTTATTTTCTTTCTGTTTCCTCCTTCAGATTCACTCTGCTTGTTGTTTTGTTGGTTCCAGTTTAAATGTCAGACTGAGCAACTCCAGATGTGGACGTTTAACCTGACATGGAGGGTCTGTGGAGCTTCCAGCTGTTCCATTCTCACATCAGCATGATGAGGCGTCCAGCAGCAGCTCAGATAATTCAGCCTAATCCAATCACAGCTCTCAGGCCTGATCTCACCAGGATATGGAACATTAATTGACATTTGCCGAAGCCGAACAAAGGACAGCAGAGCCGTAACGCTCATTTAAACATATTAATCCCAGAATAAATTGTCCTCTTCAATCCATTATTGATTGGAAAACGAGTCAGATCAATCTGGAAAATGTAAAAGCAGCCGAGCCGAGCCGCGTTCCTGCAGATCTCAGAGGATTCAGTAAAGTGTTTGATGATCAGAGGCCTGAAAGAGGAGAGCTGCTGCCGAGGAACACTCCACAGAGCAGAGAGGCTCTTATTGTGGCGATCCCCCTCACTCCAGAGAGCAGAGAGGCTCTTATTGTGGTGATCCCCCTCAGACTTGGATAAACTGCTGGGAGAGGTGATGGAGGGATGGTTATTAACTCGTGTTCAACAAGTCTGATGTTCTGGACAATAATAGACAGTTTTATAAAATGTTGGAGCCATTTTTAATCATTGGGATGATTTTCGAGTCATTTTGGACAAATTTCCAGTCATTTCTGACCAATGTTGAGCCATTTTGGAAAAAATTTGAGTCATTTTTAACAATTTTGAGTCCTGTTGAATAATTCATATCCGGTTTTGGAGACATTTTTACTAATTAGGGATGATTTTTAAGTCATTCTGGACAATTAATAGCTTGCCTTGATGGCATTGTGAGTCAATCCAGATGATTTTAGAGTCATTCTGCACTAATTGTAGCTTGTTTTATTTAAAAAATGGAACCATTTTCAGTAATTAGAAATGATTTTCAAGTCATTTCTGACAAATTTTGAGTCATTTTGGACAATTTAAATCTTGTTTTGGAGACATTTTTAGTAATTCTGGGGGATTTTCAAGTCATTTTGGTCACATTTTAGCTTGCTTTATAAAACACTGAGTCATTCTGTGTCATATTGCACAATTATTAGTTTGCTTTGGAGCCGTTATTAGTCATTGTAGATGGTTTTTGAGACATGCTAAATAAATTGTGAGTCATTTTTGACAGTTTATAGCTTGTTTTGATGCTATTCAGTCGTTAGGGATGATTTTTGAGCCACTTTGGACCATTAACAGCTTGTTTTGGATCCATTATTAGTAATTCTAGATGAGTTTAGAGTCATTTTAAACCATTAATATCTTGTTTTGTAGCCGTTATTAATCATTCTAGATGATTTTAGAGTCATTTTAAACCATTAATATCTTGTTTTGGAGCAGTTATCAATCATTCTAGAAGATTTTAGAGTCATTTTAGAGCATTAATGTCTTGTTTTGCAGCCGTTCTTATCAATAGTAATGAAAGCAGCGTTCCTCCAGGCTGATGTGGGTTTCTGTCCGGTCTTTGATGATCAGAGGCTGAATGAGGAGCTGCTGCTGCTGAGGAACACTCCAGAGAGGCTCTTATTGTGGCGATCCCCCTCAGATAATCATAAATCGGTGCCTTCTCCTGGACGGGGGGTTAAACTGCTGGAGCATGTTGTCTGAGCTGAGGACGATGATGGAATGACCTGGACTTGATCTCTGAGGGCTCCTGATGGCTGCTGCACATTGATAAATTGATTCTAAACTATTACCATGGTAAAAAAGCAATAAGGTCATAAAAATTGCATCCGAGCGGCCGGCTAAGTAAATCCGAGGCTTTTTTTGGAGCATGAGGTGGAATGAGAGAGCCGGGAATGACTTTGAAGAGCTCATCATCTCCAATCTATTTTTCCTGCCGGCCTCCATGCCGCCGCATAGAGCCACTTCATTACCGGCCGGGACCGCACACAGGCACGGCCCCGGACGCCCCCCGGGTCCTCGGGGCCCCCGGGGGCCTCCAGCCGCTTAATACCTCATCAGCGGCTCCATTGAACGCTTTAATCTGCGCTGCTGTGATCAATAGAGGCCGGCTGTAAATGAAAAGCAGCGTTAGGAGGAATCAGCCGCTAATGATGGAGGAGAGGAGCAGAAAAGTACCCAGAATACTACAGATAATACTACAAATAATACTGCATTTATAGGACAAATACTGCATCTGTATCTGACCTGTTAATGCTGTAAATGAAAAGCAGCGTTAGGAGGAATCAGCCGCTAATGATGGAGGAGAGGAGCAGAAAAATATTACAAATAATACTACAAATAATACTGCATTTACAGGACAAATACTACATTAATACATGAGCTGTTAATGATAGAGGAGAGGAGCAGAAAAGTACCCAGAATACTACAAATAATACCACATTTACAGGACAAATATTACATTTAAATCTGACCTGTTAATGCTGTAAATGAAAAGCAGCATTAGGAGGAATCAGGCACTAATGACGGAGGAGAGGAGCAGAAAAATATTACAGATAATACTACAAATAATACTACAAATAATACTGCATTTATAGGACAAATACTGCATCTATATCTGACCTGTTAATGCTGTAAATGAAAAGCAGCATTAGGAGGAATCAGGCGCTAATGACGAAGAGGAGCAGAAAAATATTACAAATACTGCAAATAATATGACAAATAATACTGCATTTACAGGACAAATACTACATTAATACATGAGCTGTTAATGATGGAGGAGAGGATCAGAAAAATACAGAAAATACTACAAATAATACTGCTAATAATACTGCTAATAATACTGCTAATAATACTGCTAATAATACTGCATTTACAGGACAAACACTGCATCTATATCTGGCCTGTTAATGATGGAGAAGACAAGTATCAAAATACCCAGAATACTACAAATAATACTGCGTTCATATGTGACCTCCTGCCCCCCACCCCCACAGGACCAGAAATACTCAGAGTACCGGGGCAGATACTGGCTCTCTCTGCAGCGCCACCTGCTGGTCCTCATGAAGCTAAAATAAACAGAAAACCAACAGAAACGGATTCAGTCTTTAGATTCTTCAGCTTTGAATGAATTCATAAAGTTTCAGTGTTAACATTTATTTATTTATTGTCCCTGTATGTGTGTAGAAAGAAAAACATGTGAGTGAAACATGGCGTTTTATTATTTTATTGACAGAATAACACAGGAAACAGTGACAGTAGTGGAATGTGAGGCTGTGTAGTGGATGCAGTGTTTGTAGAAATGAGGGGCAGCAGAAGGAGGCTGGCTTTAGTTTGTAAAGGCGCTCCATAAATCATTTACATCACTTCTGTTATTCTGATAATAAAACATTGATGTTTTATATGTAAAAATATTCTAAACTTGTTGCTGAAGCAGTAAAACATGCAGTACTTTGACAGGATCTCTAAAATGTGGTTTGTGTAAATACTGAAGTAGAGGAATTATTCTATTTATTTAATGTAGTTTTTCATGACCACAGTCACATCGTTTTCCTTTAATGTTTCCACATTCAGTTTGAAATCGTTTCTGGTGATTTTCTGTTGTAATTTCTCCTCCATCTCAAGTGATTTTCTGTGTTTTTCTTCTTATTTTTCAGCTTTTATGATGATTTTTGCACCATGTTGTTGTGATTTCAACAATTCTTTCTGTTTTTTGTGTTTTTGTTGTGATTTGAGCCTTTTTGTGAGGATTTAGGGTTTTAATGTGGTCTTTTCCCCTTTGTGCTGTGATTCTGTGTGTTTTATTGTGATTTTCAATAAATAACAAATATACTACAGTTACTGCAGATAAAGATAAAGAAGAACAAAGAGATGAAAAATCTAAACAAAAAAAGGGGAAAATCTCACACAAAGACACACCATAGACAGACTTAAAATTACCACAAATAGATGGAAAATCACAATAAAAAAAGCACAAAATCAGTTTAGAAAACGAAGCAAAACATGCTAAAATACTGCAGGTAAAGATAAAGTACAACTAAAAGATGAAAAATCACCACAAAAAATGGGAAGTTACCACATAAACACACAGAATCCTCACAAAAAACACACAATTTTACCACAGAAAGTCACAATAAAACACAGAGAATCACTAAAACAGAAGCAGATTAGACTAAAGGTACTGCAGATAAAAGATTTTAAAAATCACCACAAAAAAGATGCAAAATAATTTTAGAATGACATAAAATTACCGTAAAATGATAAAAAAAATCACTACAAAGACATGAAATCACATAATAGGGGAAATTTACCACATAAATATGAACAAACACAGAAAATCACAAAAAATAAGTCGAATAAACTAAATTCACTAAAGATAAAGTACAACAAAAAGATGGAAAATCACCACAAAGAAAGGGGAAAATATCATCAGAATCCCCACAAAAAATATGATAGAAAGACACAAAATGACCACAAAAAGATTCAAATCACAACAAAAACACACAAAAATACCAGAAAGAGGTGAAATTACAGCAAGAAGATCAAAAACACCACAAAAAGCTGAAAAACAACAAAAACAACACACTAATCACAAAAAATCACTGAAGGATCAGTAGAATAAATGAACGTAATAAATACATAATAATAATAATGATGATAAAATTATACTAATTATTATTATAATTATAAATGAACATTAAATCAGTTTAGAAAAAGAAGCACATTAAAGTAAATGTCCTGCAGGTCCTCTGGTTTTAGGACTTTATCAGCGTCTAACTGGACCTGGTTCTGGAGGATTCTGAGGAGTCCAGATGGAGGCGATCAGGGAGGAGGGATGAGCGACCCTCCTCCTCCTCCTCCTCCTCCTCCTCCTCTGGGAGCCAAAATGAAATTTTCCAGGCCGCTATTTCTGCAGCAAATTCAATTACTGGAGGCACTTGTAGCAGAGCTGTGACTTCCCGGCGGTGAGATTGGAAACGCTGATGGCTGCAGACAGCGAATCAGACGACATGCTGCAGGTACGAGCTCAGAAACAATAAGGCGATGTGGACAGGTGAGCCTTCGATAAAAGGTCAGCATTATCTCCCCGCTGGATAAAGTCACGCCGGGATTCAGGGCCTCCATCACTTAAACACACCTGAGATGATAAATAGGAGGCAGACAGGCAGGATATTAACCCCGGAGCCCTGCATCCAACACACCATTTACTGCCACCGCCACAGCCGCAAATATTAAAGACAAGACGGAAAACACCGAGATAAACTCCCACAAACAGCACGGCTACTGTCTGCTGCCGCCGTCCTGTCATTAGCAATCTGACAAATAAGCACTGAACACGACAAACAAACGGCAAAACAACACAAAGAAGGAGCACAATTATTACAGACGGACATAAATGACTACAGGCAGAGGGAACATCACAAAATGACGAAAAGAGAAGCAGAACAAACTAGATGTACGGCAGGTAAATACAGAGCATGGAATAGAATGTCTGTACCACAAAAAGATGAAAACTCACAGCAAAATACACAAAATCAGTACAAAAAAGGCAAAAAAAATATTATAGCCAGACACAAAATGTGCACAAAAAGATGGAAAATCACAAAAAAGAAGGCAAATACACTAAAGTCACTGCAGATAAAGATGAAGTACAACAAAATAATGAAAAGTTACCACAAAAAAGGGAAATGACCACATGAAGACACAAAAAACACAAAAAAGATGCAAAATTATTATAGATATTATTATTGTAGATAGGAGTCATAGTTCCACTAATCAGGAGGTCTAGAAGGAGTCATAGTTCCACTAATCAGGAGGTCTAGAAGGAGTCACAGTACCACTAATCAGGAGGTCTAGAAGGAGTCACAGTTCCACTAATCAGGAGGTCTAGAAGGAGTCATAGTTCCACTAATCATGAGGTCTAGAAGGAGTCATAGTTCCACTAATCAGGTCTAGAAGGAGTCATAGTTCCACTGATCAGGAGGTCTAGAAGGAGTCATAGTTCCACTGATCATGAGGTCTAGAAGGAGTCATAGTTCCACTAATCAGGAGGTCTAGAAGGAGTCATAGTTCCACTGATCAGGAGGTCTAGAAGGAGTCATAGTTCCAATAATCAGGTCTAGAAGGAGTCATAGTTCCACTGATCAGGAGGTCTAGAAGGAGTCATAGTTCCACTAATCAGGACGTCTAGAAGGAGTCATAGTTCCAATAATCAGGAGGTCTAGAAGGAGTCATAGTAGCACTAATCAGGAGGTCTAGAAGGAGTCATAGTTCCAATAATCAGGAGGTCTAGAAGGAGTCATAGTTCCACTAATCAGGACGTCTAGAAGGAGTCATAGTTCCAATAATCAGGAGGTCTAGAAGGAGTCATAGTAGCACTAATCAGGAGGTCTAGAAGGAGTCATAGTTCCAATAATCAGGAGGTCTAGAAGGAGTCATAGTAGCACTAATCAGGAGGTCTAGAAGGAGTCATAGTTCCAATAATCAGGAGGTCTAGAAGGAGTCATAGTTCCAATAATCAGGAGGTCTAGAAGGAGTCATAGTAGCACTAATCAGGAGGTCTAGAAGGAGTCATAGTTCCAATAATCAGGAGGTCTAGAAGGAGTCATAGCACCACTAATCAGGAGGTGTAGAAGGAGTCATAGTTCCACTAATCAGGATAAATGAGTTGTTCTCTAATAGAGTCCAGATGTTTAAGCTGACCAGTGGATGGATGTTCCTGACAGTGGAGAACAGAGCAGGTTCTTCATTCCTCTCCTGAGCGGTTCTACTGACAGCTTTATTAAAGTCAACTCACTGCTTTCTTTCATTTCATTTGATCTTTTTCAGATGCTTCTTTGTCGTCCTTGTAATGTGATTTAATCATCAGGATCATTAACAATAATAATAATAATAATTATAATAATAAAATCCCACCATGAGCTGCACTAGTCGACTATTTTCATAAACATTTTGCTGTCTGAATAATCCGTCTGAACATTTTAATAAAAACTGTCTGCATTCTGTGTCTGATCCTCATTTTTATTCTTTTCTGACATTTTAAACTGATGCAGCAACAAATCTGTGATTAAAATAAAAACTCCTTCATTCTGTCCTCAGACTCAGAAACATCTGGACAAACATCTGCATGAATCATTTATTAAACTGGAGAAATTAATGTTAGATGATCAATTATAGCCTCATAGCGCCTCTTCATTCCGTTACTGCTCTGAATATTTTATAAAATCCTGCTCTGTTTACTGAGCAAACTCTCTTTAATATTTAACTGGTTTCATGAACATAATAATGTTTGTAGCTTAAACTCACATTTCTGTGTTGCTTTAAATAAATTCTAATTGAGGTCATTTAATGAAATTTTCTTCACTGAGTTCAGGATTTTAAATTTACTAATAATTTAACTGTGGAGCAAATTAATTAATTTTACTTTAAAATCTTGTGTTTGTAATTATTAATATTAAGTACATATTTAATATTAGCACACACTAGTTTAAACAACTTAACTTTAGTCATTGAGGAATTAAAAAACCTCGATTAAAATCTAATTCATATAATTTAACTTAATGTGTTGGTTGAACATGATTTTATTTGAATCTGAAATGTAATTATTTTAATTGTTAACTTAAAAACTTGTGTTTAAAGTACAGCAAATACTAAATAGAACAACTTGTTTTTTATGAGTAACAAACCTAAAAGTCTTGTGTTTACGCCACTAATCTCTGAGTAATGTTGAAACAAAACATTGATTTTTCAGATAATTTAATTCCAATAGGTCAGTGTAGCTTGTTGGCTGAACATAATTCTGTTAGTGTTTGCATCTTATTTTTTAAAAATTGTCAAATTAAAAGCTTCTGTTTGTAATTAGAGGAAATACTGGTTAGAACAACTCACTTATTTTTAAGAATAATGAACTTAAAATTCTTGTGTTTGTTTGATAGTTGAGTAAAATCTAATTAGCTGTTGGTTTAACGTGATTTTATTTTAATTTTAACAGATTATTTTCCTGATTGTTTGTTTTGTTGATCTTAAATAAAAGTTTCTTGGCGTCTGGACAGAACAGATGTTTCATTTGCTGGATGGTTCCAGGTTCAGCGTGTCTGTCCGTGGATATTTCGTGGATATTTCGTGGATATTTCGTGGATATTTCGTGGATATTTCATGGATATTTCATGTCGTTAAACGTGTGTCAGTGGTTTCTCCGTGTAGTTTTTTCGTGTCGTTTTCCTGCTTGTATTCAGTCGAGGTTGGCCTGTTCCTGAATGGTTCCAGGTTAAACGAGTCTGTTGGTGGATATTTTGTGGATATTTCATTCATATTTAATGTTGTTAAACATAGCTGTTGGTGGATATTTCCTTGGTATTTAGTGGATATTTAGTGGATATTTCATGTCGTTAAACGTGTCCGTCGTTGGATATTTCGTGTCATTTTGCTGCTTCAGATCAGTCTAGGTTGGCCTGTTCCTGAATGGTTCCAGGTTAAACGTGTCTGTCGGTGGATATTCCGTGTGGATATTCCGTGTGGTTTTCCGTGTGGTTTTGCTGCTTGTATTCGGTCGAGGTTGGCCGGTCGCTGGAACATCCGTGTCCTCCTGTAATCCCTCTCTCCTGCTCCTCATTCTCATCGTGTGCTTTTGCTTTAATTTCTCTTTTCTGCGGCACAAAGCCGGCGGCATTAGCAGCGAGGAAGAGGGGATCTAAAGTATTTGATTCCAATTCCAGGCGAACCCTGAGGGCCCCGATCAGCCGACAGCCACAGGAAACCCATTAAAGCTGTATCTTAAAAGGTCAATAATGACCGCCGCTGTTTAATCCAAATGTATGTGTGATTCGGAGCCGCCGCTGACATTGATAGACTTGAGTGGCAACCGAAGGATCGTCCTCTGAAAACACGACGTAATGAGAAACACAGTCTGCAGATAAAAGCCTCGTTTCTGTGAACAAGAAGATGTTTAGAGCCGATCGATGGACGACTGGAGGCGTTTAGGTACGGGAAGGAGGCTGGAGTTTAGAAAGAATCACAGAATATGAGCTGAACCTGATGACAGCAACGTTTAGAGAAGAAAGTATGAAAACCAGACGTCAGGACTTCAGCTAACATGTTCCAGACATCAGCACCTCAGCAAACAGGATCCGTCTCAACGTGTTTCCTGTAGAAGAGACGACAAACTGAACATCTGAACGATTTCAGCTCCAGAGATCAGAAGCGACAGAAACCAGATGAACTACATGAGATTATTTCTGACTGCAGAGATTTTAATGAGAACAAACGACATCCAGGTAAAGAGGAAATGTTGAAGACGACACGAAGGACAGGAAGTGAAGCAGATTCAGAGATTCCAGAAGAAAGCAGAAGAATCTGTAAAAGCAGGTCAGGTTTAGTACAGAGCTGAAATAAATGATGTGAAAATAAGAAAATTATTTCTGAACAGAAGATGAAAACCTTCATTTAACATGAGATGAATGAAAACTAGGGTTTAGTGATTTAATAACTACAATTAAATAGAGAATAAATATTAATGTGAATGAACTGGTTTCCACAGTAAGGTACTGTCTCATATTATTATTAAATATTTATTTGAAATAAAACTAAACATTTTTATAATGACAACTTTGAACTTTTAATGATAATTTACGTCTTTAAAACACAATAAAATGTTTTTTTTAAATGCAAGAAAACATTTCTTAAAAATACAATAAAATATTTTTTCAGAATACAAGAAAATAATTTGTAAAAAGATATCAAAATACTTCTTTAAAACACAATAAAACATTTTCTAAAGGACAATAAAATAATTAAAATTCAAAAATGATTTAAAATACAATAAAACATTTTTAAAAGACAATAAAATGTTTTTTAAAATAGAATAAATATTTTATTAGAAGAAGCATGTCCATACTGTGAAGTTCTATTTTATTTGATCATAAAAACAACAAATCCTGAGTTTCCTTCTGTACAAATTTTACAACAAAACTCAGAATTTTAAAAGTTTCTTGATGAAGAATCTCAGATTTAATAAAAAACATAAATATGTGTGGAAATAAGAAAGTGACTTGTTTATTAAACTGATGAAAGTTTGTTCAGTAATTTATAAAATCTGAACCGATGGCCACAAATAAAAATCGATTTGATCTGAAAAGAAAACTTTGAGTTTATTAAACATAAAACAAATAATAATGAATCTGTTCTGATGTATTAACTCTGTTATTATCTAATTATAGTCCTGATTAAAAGGCTGGGAAGATTTTTATTATTGATCCTAATGAGGCTGATCATAGATTATTGATCCTAATGAGGCTGATCATAGATTATTGATGCTAATGAGGCTGATCATAGATTATTGATCCTAATGAGGCTGATCATAGATTATTGATCCTAACGAGGCTGATCATAGATTATTGATGCTAACGAGGCTGATCACAGATGATTGATCCTAACGAGGCTGATCACAGATTATTGATCCTAACGAGGCTGATCACAGATTATTGATCCTAACGAGGCTGATCACAGATGATTGATCCTAACGAGGCTGATCGCAGATTATTGATCCTAACGAGGCTGATCGCAGATGATTGATCCTAACGAGGCCGATCGCAGATTATTGATCCTAACGAGGCTGATCGCAGATTATTGATCCTAACGAGGCCGATCACAGATTATTGATCCTAACGAGGCTGATCACAGATGATTGATCCTAACGAGGCTGATCACAGATGATTGATCCTAACGAGGCTGATCACAGATTATTGATCCTAACGAGGCTGATCACAGATTATTGATCCTAACGAGGCTGATCGCAGATTATTGATCCTAACGAGGCTGATCGCAGATGATTGATCCTAACGAGGCTGATCGCAGATGATTGATCCTAACGAGGCTGATCACAGATGATTGATCCTAACGAGGCTGATCACAGATTATTGATCCTAACGAGGCTGATCACAGATTATTGATCCTAACGAGGCCGATCACAGATTATTGATCCTAACGAGGCTGATCACAGATTATTGATGCTAATGAGGCTGATCACAGATTATTGATCCTAACGAGGCTGATCACAGATTATTGATCCTAACGAGGCTGATCACAGATTATTGATCCTAACGAGGCTGATCACAGATTATTGATCCTAACGAGGCTGATCACAGATTATTGATGCTAATGAAGCTGATCATAGATTATTGATGCTAATGAGGCTGATCACAGATTATTGATCCTAACGAGGATGATCGTAGATGATTGATCCTAACGAGGCTGATCACAGATTATTGATGCTAATGAGGCTGATCACAGATTATTGATCCTAATGAGGCTGATCACAGATTATTGATCCTCACGAGGCTCCGGCTGTGATTGGTCGGCCTCAGAGGAATGGAGTTCTTCAGTGAAATGAGAATAAAAGCTTATCGGGCCGTTAAAAGCTGACAGGACTTAAATAATGACTCTGCTTTATGGTGGCCTTACATTAATATTCCCTCTTATCTGTGTCCAGGATATTAATAACGCTGGAATTAATACTTTGGATCGTTAGCGGCCGGTTGGAGGAGGTCGTCGTTAATAACCATCATCAAACACGGCGGCTCATTGATCAGCGTATTGATAAGAGGCAGAAAGAAGAGAATATTTCATCAAAGCAGCAGATCCATCACTGACCAGGAATTAGTCCTACTTTCTGTTCTGAACAACCAACCATTTTCACCCTAAACTCATCCAGAACGACTAAAAAATTATTCAAAAGAACTCAAAAGAAAATATCCATAAAACTCACATCAATGATCAGACGTCTCCTAAATGACTCAAGTTTTGTCCAAAAAAAAATCTTCTCAGAAATGATCAAAATGTTTGTAAATACGATCCTTCAGTGTCTTAATAGTTCACCTGCTGATGTGAAAGTTTACACACAATGCATGTTTTATAGTTCTCTCCAGCTTTACATAGAACTAATCTCACCTTTTTTTTTAAATAAAAAGCCTTGAAGTATGTGTAAAACTACTCAACATTGTTCAACATGTCATTTAAATCGCACAAAATTCCTTAAAACTGGTTTAAAATGGCATAAAAATCGTCCAAAATTCATAAAAGTGGTTTAAAATATAAAAAATGTTCAAAATTCATTCAAATTGGTTTAAAATGACATACAAATCATCCAAAATGACCCAGATGTGTTAAATGTGTCCAGGCAAACTCAACAGTTGTTAAAAATCAGATGAAAATTTTCTAAAATGAAATAAAATTTGTCCAGAATGAGTTTTTATTTTGCTGTAACATGTTCTAGTTAACCTCTGATCAACCATGACATGAAAATTCGTGAAATGACTCAAAAGATTCCCCAAAATGTCTGAAATTTGTCCAAAATAACTGAACATTATTTTCAAACAAACTCAAAAAATGTCCAGATTCCTCTAAATGTTTGTCTTAAAGGTCAGAAATCTGTCCAGAAGTTGTTGAAAGTCACATACACACGTGGACAAAATTGTTGGTACCCCTCAGTTAAAGAAGGAAAAACCCACAATTCTCACTGAAATCACTTGAAACTCACAAAAGTAACAATAAATAAAAATTTATTGAAAATTAAATAATCAAAAACAGCCATCACTTTTGAATTGTTGATTAACATAATTATTTAAAAAACAAACTAATGAAACAGGCCTGGACAAAAATGATGGTACCTCTATAAAAGATTGAAAACTATTTGACCAGAGTGACATGATTAACTCAGGTGTGTCATTTAATTGACATCACAGGTGTTTCCAAACTCATAATCAGTCAGTCTGCCTATTTAAAGGGAGACAAGTAGTCACCCTGCTGTTTGGTGAAAAGGTGTGTACCACACTGAACATGGACAACAGAAAGCGAAGGAGAGAATTGTCCCAGGACATCCGAAAAAAAATGATAGACAAACATCTTAAAGGTAAAGGCTATAAGACCATCTCTAAACAGCTTGAAGTTCCTGTGACAACAGTGGCTCATATTATTCAGAAGTTCAAGACCCACGGGACAGTAGCCAACCTCCCTGGACGTGGCCGCAAGAGGAAAATTGATGACAAATTGAAGAGACGGATCGTTGGAATTGTATCCAAAGAGCCCAGAGCAACCTCCAAAGAAATTAAAGGTGAACTCCAAGGCCAAGGTACATCAGTGTCAGATCGCACCATTCGTCGTTGTTTGAGCCAAAGTGGACTTCATGGGAGACGACCAAGGAGGACACCACTGCTGAAAAAAACTCATAAAAAAGCCAGACTGGAATTTGCAAAAATGCATGTTGACAAGCCACAAAGCTTCTGGGAGAATGTCCTTTGGACAGATGAGACCAAACTGGAGCTTTTTGGTAAGGCACATCAACTCTATGTTCATAGACTCAAAAACCAAGCATACGAAGAAAAGAACACTGTCCCTACGGTGAAACATGGAGGAGGCTCAGTAATGTTTTGGGGCTGCTTTGCTGCATCTGGCACAGGGTGTCTTGAAAGTGTGCAAGGTACGATGAAATCTGAAGACTATCAAGGCATTCTGGAGAGAAATGTGCTGCCTAGTGTCAGAAAGCTTGGTCTCAGTCGCAGGTCATGGGTCTTCCAACAGGACAACCATCCAAAACACACAGCCAAAAACACCCAAGAATGGCTGAGAGAAAAGCGTTGGACTATTCTAAAGTGGCCTTCTATGAGCCCAGATCTGAATCCCATTGAACATATGTGGAAGGAGCTGAAACATGCCATTTGGAGAAGACACCCATCAAACCTGAGACAACTGGAGCTGTTTGCTCATGAGGAGTGGGCCAAAATACCTGTTGACAGCTGCAGAACGCTCATTGACAAATACAGAAATCGTTTAATTGCAGTGATTGCCTCAAAAGGTTGTGCAACAAAATATTAAGTTATGGGTACCATCATTTTTGTCCAGCCCTATTTCATTAGTTTGTTTTTTTAAATAATTATGTTAATCAACAATTCAAAAGTGATGGCTGATTTTGATTATTTAATTTTCAATAAATTTTTATTTATTGTTACTTTTGTGAGTTTCAAGTGATTTCAGTGAGAATTGTGGGTTTTTCCTTCTTTAACTGAGGGGTACCAACAATTTTGTCCACGTATGTAAAATATGTTTTTAGGTAAAAGGATCCATCCATCATCTAGAACATTCTGACCAGTGAACTACCAACATCACATCAAAGTTTATCCACAAAGACCTTTTTTTTCAAAGCTCATCCAGAACGTTCAAAATAACTCAACAGACGTTTAAAATGTCCCTAAAATCACTTAAAATGACCAAACTTCTCCTAAATGACTCGCTTTCCCCAAAATGACAAAAATGTCTCAAAAATTGTCCAAAATCTAAATGTTGGTAAAATCATCTAGAATAGTTCTGATCAACCAACAAACACAATCCATCTTTAAAGTCTCTGCAGCTTCACATGTTTTCAGTCTGAGGGGTTTTTAAAATGTCTAAAATCACTGAACGTTGTTTAACATGTCATTAAATCATCCAGAATGACAAGAAACTAGTTTAATGACTTATTATGAGTATTGAGTCATTTTTGACAGTGTAGAAGTCATTTTGGACACATTTTGAGTTATTTTAGACAGTTTTATACCCAGATAGACACTTTTTGGATAGATTTTGAGTTATTTTAGACCGGTTTCAAACGATTGTTTTGTATTGAGTCATTTTTGACAAATTTTGAGTCTTTCTGGTCAAATTTTAGGTCATTTTGGACACATTTTGAGCCATTTAAATCAGATTTCAAGCCATTATTCTAAGCTTTGAGTCATTTTGGGCCCATTTTAACTCGTGTAGCAGAAATTTTGAGTTGCTTTGTTCAGTTTTATACTCATGTCAGACACTTTTTGGACAGGTTTGGAGTTAATTAGGATAAATTCCTGTCAGTATTCTGTGATAGATTGCCTGTTCCCAGTGAGGTCTGTCCAGTGTTTGTGCTGATAGCTGATCAGAGGAGATGATGCAGATGTTCACATCATCGTGGTGATGAGCAGCTGACGTAATGTTTCTTCTTTCTTCTTGGTCACACAGCAGCAGGAATCATCTTCAGTGTTTCTGCAGCAGATCTATGGGAGGCGGAGCGTGGCAGTGACCCCATACATCAGCCCCGTGTGAGCACATATTAAGAGCCTTCCTGGTGGCCCCCGCCCATTAAAAGTAAATAATCCTCAGAGCAGCAGCCATCCTTCATGCTGACAGCTATCTGTTTGCTCAGAGCTGCATTGGAGCTGCGGTCGCTGCTGCAGCTTCAAACCAGCGTCCCCTCACTTCATTAACACGATGTCCTTAATGAGAGCAACCAATCAGTAATTAAGGCCCAGCATCGCAGAGAATAAATTAGAAGCTGCCGTCACGTTTCTGCATATTTATGACGCACGATTCGTCCCACAGCTTCAAATAAATCATGCAAATTTATGAAGTGCAGCTTCAGTTTTATTGCAGCGTATTATGTCATGTTGGATGTCTGAGGAAGCAGCTAAAGGCCGAGAGCAGCTGATTTATGGTCCTACTGCTGCTGGAGCTGATCGGCTTATTGATGACGAGTCTGCAGGCCGATCAGCCGGAACGTAGGGCAGCATCGATCCAGCCCTGTTCTAAAGGAGCCAATAATCTATGAATAAAAGACATTAATAATCTATAACTACAGGACATTAATAATCTATAAATAAAAGATGTTAATAATCCAGAACTAAAGGACCCCAATAATCTATGAATAAAAGACAATAATAATCTATAAATAAAACACATTAATCTATTAATAAAGGACATTAATAATCTATTAATAAAAGATGTTAATAATCTAGAACTAAAGGACCCCAATAATCTATGAATAAAAGACATTAATAATCTATTAATAAAGGACATTAATAATCTATTAATAAAGGATGTTAATAATCTAGAACTAAAGGACCCAATAATCTATTAATAAAAGACATTAATAATCTATCAATAAAACACATTAATCTTTTAATAAAGGACATTAATAATCTATTAATAAAGGACATTAATAATCTATTAATAAAGGATGTTAATAATCTAGAACTAAAGGACCCAATAATCTATTAATAAAAGACATTAATAATCTATCAATAAAACACATTAATCTATTAATAAAGGACATTAATAATCTATTAATAAAGGATGTTAATAATCTAGAACTAAAGGACCCAATAATCTATTAATAAAAGACATTAATAATCTATCAATAAAACACATTAATCTTTTAATAAAGGACATTAATAATCTATTAATAAAGGACATTAATAATCTATTAATAAAGGATGTTAATAATCTAGAACTAAAGGACCCAATAATCTATTAATAAAAGACATTAATAATCTATCAATAAAACACATTAATCTATTAATAAAGGACATTAATAATCTATTAATAAAGGATGTTAATAATCTAGAACTAAAGGACCCAATAATCTATGAATAAAAGACATTAATAATCTATAAATAAAACACATTAATAATCTATTAATAAAAGATGTTAATAATCTATAGATAAAGGACATTAATAATCTATTAATAAAACACATTAATAATCTATAAATAAAGGACATTAATAATCTATTAATAAAGGATGTTAATGATCTATAAATAAAAGATGTTAATATTCTATAAATGAATGATGTTTTTATTCAATAGCTAAAGAAAGTTAATATTCTATAAATAAAGGATGTTAATAATCTATAACTAGCGGATGTTATTATTCTATAGCTATGATTTAAATCAGCTGAAAACATCATGATTGTGTAGATATTTTTCTTTGTTATAAGAGAAAAAATGCATCTGGAGAATTTAAACTAGATGCTGGATGCTAATTTTGAAACAGTTTTGTGTAAATGATAGAAAACAACACATGTATACACTGACTGTAAGTTAAAAATTGTTAAAAATCTGTATTTTTACTCATATTAATTTGTTCTTTTGCAACATGTGACTAAAACTTTTAGAAACTTTTCTGTAAAAATTTCACAGATATTTGATGATATTTTAAGAGAAAATAAACGTGGAGGATTTGGACATGCTAGATGCTAATGCTAAATTTTAAAAAATGATTAAATTAATTTAATTTTGTATACACCTCACCACAGCCCCTGGTTGGATCTACCAAGACAAACTGGTCCTGCAGGAGAGACCAAACTAAGAGAGATCCAGAAAACTTTGAAAACACCGAACTAGCCCCCTGCTGAGCGCTGCTTTGTTGGAGTTCTCCTGGAGAACCAGAGGGTCTCCTCTCTGAGGATAAACTCTGACTGTTGTCTGTTCTTCTGCACCAACAGCAGTTCAGAGCATTCGGCCTTCTTGGAGTCTTTGGGTGGTTCCTGGAAGGGGGACCACCTGGAGACTCCATAGTTCTACTGGAGGACTTCAATGCTCACATGACCAACGATGGAGAAACCTGGAGGAGGTGAATGGACATGGTCAGTGGTCCATGTTCAAAGCCTCCATTGTAGAAGCAGCTGTTAGGAGCTGTGGTCTGAAGGTCACTGGTGTCTGTCATGGTGGAAACCCAAAAACCTGCTAGTTTACACCAGCGGTGAGGGAAGCTGTCAGGCTGAAGGAGGAGGACTTTAGGGCCTGGTTTGCTCAAGGGTCTCCTGAAGCAGCTGATGGGTATCGGTCGGCCAAGAGGGCAGCAGTCGTGGCAGCAATGGAAGCAGAACCTCAAGTGTGGGTGAAGTTTGGAGAGGCTGTGGAGAAGAACTTTTAGTTGGTCACGAGGAAGTTCTGGAGCCAGGTGTGGATGAGCTCCTCCCTGAGATGCTGAAGGCTCTGGACATTGTTGGACTGTCTTGGCTGACACGTCTCTACAATGTCAGATGGACATCAGTACCTGTGGAGCAGCAGACCGGGGTGGTGGTTCTCATCTTTAAGAGTGAGTTCCAGCTATCAGGGTATCACACTTCTCAGCCTCCTCAGCAAAGTTTCCTCTGGGTGCTGGAAGGAAGGCTCTGACTGATTGTAGAACCTCAGATTCAGGAGGAACAATGAGGATTCTGTCCTGGTCGTGGAACGGTGAATCAGATCTTTACTCTGGTGGAGCTGCTGAGGGGGTCATGGGAGTTGGACCTGCCGGACTACATGTTCTTTGTGGATCTGGAGAAGGTCTACGACTGTGACCTCTGAGGACCTCTGAGGGGCACTGAGGGATTATGGGGTACCAGGATCACTGATAAGAACCGTTCAGTCCCTGCGGAACCAAAGTGAGAGCTGTGTCCTCATACTCAGCACAAAGTCAGACTGGTTTCCAGTGGGTGTTGGACTCCTCCAGGGCTGTTCCTGGTCTCTGATCCTGGTTGTGGTCTTCATGGATCTCAAGGATCAGCCGGGGTGAGGAGGGCGTCTGGTTTGGGGACCTCAGGATCTCTGCTTTTTGCAGATGATGTGGTTCTGTTGGTTCCTCAGACCTTCAGCAACACTGGAGCGGTTTGAAGCCGAGTGTGAAGTGGTGGAGATGAAGATCAGAACCTCCAAGTCTGAGGTCATGGTTCTCTGATGGAAACAGTGGATTGGTCCCTCTGGGTTGGAGAGAGTTGCTTCTCCAAGTGAACGAGTTCATCTCAGGATCTTGTTCATAAGTGATGGAAAATGGAGCATGAGGGAGGGATGGAGGGAGCTCAGAGTAGATCTGCTGATCCTTTACCTCTGAAGGAACCAGTGGAGGTGGTTTGGACATCTGATTAGGATCCTCCAGGGAGACTTCCTCTGGAGGGTTTCTAAACACGTCCTCCTGGGAGGAGAACCCGTGGTAGAACCAGAACCCTCTGGAGGGATTATATATCTCATCTGGCCTTGGAACGCCTCAGGATCCCCCATGAAGAGCTGGAAGTGTTGCTGGGAGGAGGAACATCTGGAATGATCTGCTTCATCTGCTGCCTCCATGACCCGATGGATGGATGATGAATGATGGATGATGGATGGATGATGGATGGATGGATGGATGGATGGATGGATGGATGATGGATGGATGATGGATGGATGGATGATGAATGATGGATGATGGATGGATGATGGATGGATGGATGGATGGATGGATGGATGGATGGATGATGGATGGATATCAATTTATACACATCAAAATCTGTATTGGTACTAATATTAATTTGTTTTTACATTTTTTCTGTATTTAAATCAGTTTAAAAACATTTCATAGGTATTTTTTTCTTTCTTTCTTTCTTTTTTTTTTTACAGTATTAAAATAAGTGTTTTTGAGGTATTTTTCTGTCTTTTTCTCCAGTATTGAGTGCTTCTCGGGTGTTTAACAGTTTTTTCTCCAGTATCTAACACGTGTCTCCACATCAGAGAGTATTTAATACCCTCAGGCTGTGACGGAGCGTTATTCCGGATCGATCCTCCTCTCTGCAGCTCAGATGATTCTCAGGATAAATCATTTATGTTGAGCTGCTGAGAGACACAAGCTGAATGATGTGAGACACAATGAGGCAGCAGGAGGGTTAACCGGCCAGCAAATGAAAGCAGGAACCTCCGGCTCACCTCCAGCTCCGGTTCTGACCCGACATGATTGCCTTTGTTCTGGAGAATATTCAGATGTGGCGGGATAAGGGGAGGACGAGGGGAGGACGGCGGGTCGTAACACCGCCTTTCTTCCAGAGAGCTGCAGCAGCTCCGCTAACAAAGAGCTGCACAAGCGCTGCAATTTATCTGCAGTAATAGATGGGGGTCACCACGGGTCACTTTCAATTTCCACTTCCAGGGGAGGAAAATGAAAACAACTCATTTGCACATATCTGAATAATTCAGTCAGTCAAAGAGGAGAAATGAAAATATGTTGGAGGAAGAAGAGGAGCAGCAGTAATGACGGCTAATGACGGCTGACACAGATATGAATCCACATGTAAGAATAAAGCTCCTTTCTCTGCGCCGAGCCGCCAAACTGATCATAAATGTATTAAGATTGCAGCGGGCCATGAAACAGCTGCACACAATTAATCTTGTGCAAATCTTATCCAGGAATTGGTTTCTGCAGAGGAACATCTGCTGCGAGAGGCGATTATTCACGGCGCCGCCTTCATGCGCGGCCCGCAGTCATTGGCAATGAAGTCCAAATTTATAGTTTTCCCTGTTCAGTAAAAATAACATTCAGCAGCATTAAAACATCATCCATCACAGCGGTCCGGGGGCCCGGGGCCCCGCAGAAGGCAAATTAAAAACTCCTCATTCTGCTCCCGGAAGCTTCGAGCTGCTCCGCTGAGCCCAGATCAGATCTTTCTGCTCCGCTTGGTGGACGAGATTGGAGATGAGGAGCTCCAGCTTCCTGCTGGTAGAGGACCGAGACCAGCCCGTCTCCATGGAGACGATGGATGGATGGATGGATGGATGGATGGATGGAGGCCTGCTAAATATCAACCTCAATGAAACTTGTGAAATTACAGCAAAAACTGGAGAATCATTTTAGTAATTCAGCCTACTTTTTGCTGTAATTTGTTCATTTTTTTTGCAGTGATTTATCATATTTCTGAAGTAATTTATTATATTTTGAAGCAATATATAATATTTTTGCAGTAATTTCACACATTTTGCTATAAATTGGCACATTTTAGCAGTAATTCAACATATTTTTAGTAATTAATTATATTTTTGAAGTAATTTAATATATTTTTGCAGTATTTTCACATTTTTGCAGTAATTTAATAGTTTTGGAGTAATTTGTCATATTTCTGAAATAATTCAACATATTTTTGCATAAATTTCACATATTTGTTTTTAGTAATTTCACATATTTTTACAGTAATTTATCATATTTCTGAAATGATTCAACATATTTTTGTAGGAATTTCACATATGTTGCTGTAGTTAAAGATTCTTTGCAATAATTCAGCATATTGTTGCAGACATTTAATATTTTCAAAGTACTTTCACATATTTTTGCAGTAATTTAATATTTTTGGAATAATTTTTCATATTTCTAAAATAATTCAACATGTTTGTCATAATATCACGTATTTCTACAGAAGTTTATCATATTTTTTAAAATAATTCAACATATTTTTGCAATAATTTCAAATATTTTGAAGTAATTAATCATATTTTTGTGATGATTTCACATATTTTGCAGGAATTAAGCATTTTTTGCAATAATTCAGCATATTTTTTGCAGCAATTTAATATTTTTAAAGCAATCTATCAAATTTTTCAATTCTATATATTTTTTGCAATAGGTTAACTGATTTTTGCAGTCATTTCACAGGTTTTTTTGCAGGTGCAGGCCTCCATCCATCATGGCCTTCAGCTGGATATTCTCTGGAAGATGTTTCAGTTTAATGTGGAGGAAAAAGACAAACATTCAACAATCTGATAAGAAACATCATCAGTTTACTCAGATTACTCCACAGTCCAACAGTCTAGGGTCACTTAGAAATGTCCTTATTGAAATAATATGCGTTTTTTCCAGTGAAAACAACATTGAATGAATGATAAATTCAGTGTAGACATTGTTAATGTGGTAAATGACTATTGTAGCTGAAAACGGCTGCTTTCTAATGGAATATCTCCATAGGGGTACAGAGGAACATTTCCAGCAACCATCACTCCTGTGTTCTAATGCTACATTGTGTTAGCTAATGGTGCTGAAAGGATCATTGATGATTAGAAAACCCTTGTAGTTATGTTAGCACATGGATAAAAGTGGGAGTTTTCATGGAAAACATGGAATTATCTGGGTGACCCTCATCTGTTGAACGGTAGAAATGTAGACCGGTGATTCTTGGTCAAGTTGAGGGCTGAACTTTACAAAGAACCTACAGTCTGCCATCATGAACTTTACCAAAAACCTACAGTCTACGATCATGACTTTACTAGAATCTACACTCTACTATCCTGAACTTGATCAAAAATCTACAGTCTACTATCTGGAACTTTAGTAGAATATACAGTCTATTATCATGAACTTTACCAATAACCTACAGTCTACTATCATGAACTTTAGCAAGAATCTACAGTCTACTATCAGGAACTTTAACAAGAATCTACAGTCTACTATCAGAAACTTTAACAAGAATCTACAGTCTACTATCAGGAACTTAACAAGAATCTACAGTCTACTATCATGAACTTTACCAAGAACCTACAGTCTACTATCATGAACTTTAGCAAGAATCTACAGTCTACTATCTGGAACTTTAGTAGAATATACAGTCTATTATCATGAACTTTACCAAGAACCTACAGTATACTATCATGAACTTTACCAAGAACCTACAGTCTACTATCATGAACTTTAGCAAGAATCTACAGTTTACGATCATGAACTTCACCAAGAATCTACAGTCTACTATCCTGAACTTGATCAAGAATATACAGTCTACTCTCCTGAACTTCACCAAGAACCTACAGTCTACTATCATGAACTTTAGCAAGAACCTACAGTCTACTATCATGAACTTTACCAAGAACCTCCAGTATACTATCATGAACTTTACCAAGAACCTACAGTCTACTATCATGAACTTGATCAAGAATCTACAGTCTACTATCATGAACTTTAGCAAGAATCTACAGTCTACTATCATGAACTTTACCAAGAACCTCCAGTATACTATCATGAACTTTACCAAGAATCTACAGTCTACTATCATGAACTTGATCAAGAATCTACAGTCTACTATCATGAACTTTAGCAAGAATCTACAGTCTACTATCATGAACTTTACCAAGAACCTACAGTCTACTATCCTGAACTTGATCAAGAATCTACAGTCTACTCTCCTGAACTTCACCAAGAATCTACAGTCTACTATCTGGAACTTTAGTAGAATATACAGTCTATTATCATGAACTTTACCAATAACCTACAGTATACTATCATGAACTTTAGCAAGAACCTACAGTCTACTATCATGAACTTTACCAAGAACCTCCAGTATACTATCATGAACTTTACCAAGAACTACAGTCTACTATCATGAACTTGATCAAGAATCTACAGTCTACTATCATGAACTTTAGCAAGAATCTACAGTCTACTATCATGAACTTTAACCAAGAACCTCCAGTATACTATCATGAACTTCACCAAGAATCTACAGTCTACTATCTGGAACTTTAGTAGAATTACAGTCTATTATCATGAACTTTACCAAGAACCTACAGTCTACTATCATGAACTTGATCAAGAATCTACAGTCTACTATCATGAACTTTAGCAAGAATCTACAGTCTACTATCATGAACTTTACCAAGAACCTACAGTCTACTATCCTGAACTTGATCAGAATCTACAGTCTACTATCCTGAACTTGATCAAGAATCTACAGTCTACTATCCTGAACTTGATCAAGAATCTACAGTCTACTATCCCTGAACTTCACCAAGAATCTACAGTCTACTATCTGGAACTTTAGTAGAATATACAGTCTATTATCATGAACTTTACCAATAACCTACAGTCTACTATCATGAACTTTACCAAGAACCTACACTCTACTATCCTGAACTTCACCAAGAATCTACAGTCTACTATCATGAACTTTACCAAGAACCTCCAGTATACTATCATGAAACTTCACCAAGAATCTACAGTCTACTATGCTGGAACTTTAGTAGAATATACAGTCTATTATCATGACTTTACAATAACCTACAGTATACTATCATGAACTTTAGCAAGAACCTACAGTCTACTATCATGAACTTACCAAGAACCTCCAGTATACTATCATGAACTTTACCAAGAACCTACAGTCTACTATCATGAACTTGATCAAGAATCTACAGTCTACTATCATGAACTTTAGCAAGAATCTACAGTCTACTATCATGAACTTTACCAAGAACCTACCAGTCTACTCCTGAACTGATCAAAAATCTACAGTCTACTATCCTGAACTTGATCAAGAATCTACAGTTACTATCCTGAACTGATCAAGAATCTACAGTCTACTATCCTAACTTCACCAGATCTACAGTCTACTATCTGGAACTAGTAGAATAACAGTATTATCAGAACTTTACCAATAACCTACAGCTACTACATGAACTTACCAAGACCTACACTACTATCCTGAACTTCCAAGAATCTACAGTCTCATCTGGAACTTTAGTAGATATACAGTCTATATCATGAACTTACCAATAATCTACAGTCTATCAAACTTTAGTAGAATAGACATACGATCATGAACTTACCGAGGATCTCAGGAGATCTTTTTGGTGGTTGTTTCTGTTTGATAGGATCACACGACTTTAGAAATCTGTCAAATATTTCTCATAATTTGAATTAAATTTTACAACTGATTATCTCAAAACAGCTACACCATTAAAAATAAAACATGATATATTTATCATTATTATTACTATTTTAAAAACATTATTATTATTATTCTCATGTCTTCATGTCTCTCGTGTTTACTCCAGTTTCCACTTATTATTTGCTGCATTTCCATGAGATTGTCAGGTGTTTTTCTTTTCATTCATTTAGTTTTTAAAATATTTAACTTCTAGTCGATTTTTAGTGCTAATTTTGTAATTTTTCTTTATTTGCATTTCGTCCTGTTAGTACATTTTATTGTTGTCACCTTATTTATATGTTATTCTATTTTTCTTGCATTGTTTAGTTATTTTAGTGTAATTTATAATATTGTCTTACTTGTTTGTTGTCCATTTTGTGATTTTGTTGAATTTCAGCTATTAATCCTGTTTATATTTTGTAGATTTTTCTCATTTTTGTATTATTTCTGCTTCATTAATTTGAGTTTCTATTTTTGTTAGTCATCATTTTTTTATTAGTTTTGTTTGATTTTCCACTTTTAGATTTGTTTTTGCCACAGTTTGCATTTAGATTTTTTTTGTTTTAATTTCTCTTAGTCATTTTTTATTTATTAACATTTTTTTTATTTTGCCTGTTTATGTTCTCATTTTTTTTCTGTAATGTTTGCTTTAATTTTCTTACTTTTGATTTGTGTTTAGTTCAGTTTTTTGTGTGTGATTTTCTACTCCCTGTTATTTTGTGCTGCATTTTATTCATGATTTTGAATTTTTAGATATTGTTGATTTGCATTTCTATCTTGCTCGTTTTTATATATTTGGGGACTTTCAGATTTCTGTTTTCATTTACTTTTTTTACTTTTACATCTCAGTTTTTCTTCGGTTTTCTGGCTGAATAACATCACATGTGATTATTTTCCATTTGAAGTAGAAGAACCTCTTTTCTGTTTTCTGAGATCCAGAAAGTAGAATCCACGCAGACGTCAGTCAGAAAACTCCTTGTTTGTTTCGTGGTAACTCCTCCATCTTCTGCAAATAACTTTCTAATCATTTACAGCCGTCGTCTTCCTCCTGAACATTCATTACGTTTCTGTTTTTGTTAAACTTTGTGAGGAGAAGAATCCCCGTCTTCTGCTGGACCAGCTGCTTCATTAATACTCTTCATGTGTTGATCATCAGCAGGTTTCATAAATAAACGTTCCTCCACAAACAGCCTGCGGTGATATTTCTCCGTTTTAATGCTCAAACTTTACAGAAAGCGCTGATAACGACGCCGAGGCAGGATCTGGTGTGAAATGGCCGAGTGGAGATTGATGGAGATCCTCTTCTTCATCCCCAACAGATGGCAGAATCATTTAGAACGGGGCTGTCGGCTGGAGGCACGCCAGACGCCAGTCTTAATACGAGTTTGATCATCTGGAACTTTGGCTGCCGCTCGCTTGTTTTGGTTTTTAAATGCGGAGAAATAAAAAAAAATCCCAGCGATCAATCCTCAGCTGCTTCCGGCAGTTATTAGGAGAATAATTAAAGTTCTGTGTCAGGAGGAACCACAGGAAGGCCATCATCTGGACCAGGACCAAGACCGTCATCTGTCAGCAGGACGGCCTCAGGGGGGCGCCGCTGAGCCAGGAGACAGAACAGGGTCACAGGTCAACAGTCAGCCATAAACGGCATATTTCCACTTTCAGGTGTAAAACTGATCTGGAACCAGCCTGATGATTGATTCTACTGTCACCTGATCGGTCGTCTATCAAGCCAATCAGCTTCCTGCTTCCAACCGGGTCACTACAGATTTAACTCCACCCATTCGTTGGACGAATGTTTTGATCTGCAGCATCTGATGTCAACAAAGCCTCAAATAAAACCACAGAGAAGTCAGAGACGATTCCAGAAAGTCTGTGGACGAACTCAGAGAGATTACACTAAAAAAGAGACAAAAGATGACAACAACAACCCAAAACATGCTGAAAGAGACACAAGACAACCACAGAGAAACAAAACAAACAAAAACAGAAACAAAACAGGCACAAAGAGACACAAAAGGGGCTCAAACTGACTCAAAACAACAACAATGACCTAAAACAACTACGGTAAGAGACTCATAATAACAGAGAATTACACAAACGGCAAAAATAACGTCCACAAAAACTCAAAACAACCACAAAGAGACACAAAACCATCCCACAATGAACCTAAACAACCCAAAATACACCCAAAACACGTTCAAAGAGACACAAGACAACCTCAAAAAGATGCAAAAAAACCAAAAACAGACCACGACAACCACAAATGACCAAAAGGGGTCACAAAAAACTCAAAGCAACTACAAAACTACACAAAAAACTGAAAAGAAACATAAACTGTCCACAAAGAAACAAAAGAAGATACACCAAAACCAGAAGAAAAGCAGAATGATTTAAAAAAAGACCAAAACTCCTTCTAAGACTTAATAAACGGATACAAACAACCAACAAAATACACAAAACACCACAAAGAGACGTGCAATGACCACAAAGAGACACAAATGACCACAAAGAGACACAAAAACCACAAAAGAGACACAAACGACCACAGAGACCAAAATAACCACAAGAGACACAAAACAACCACAAAGAGACGCGCAATGACCACAAAGAGACACAAAACGACCACAAGAGACAAATTACCACAAAAAGACACAAAATGATCACAAAAGACACAAAATGACCACAAAGAGACACAAAACAACCACAAGAGACACAAACAACCAGAAAGAGAGCACAAACAACCACAAAGACACAAAACACCAGAAAGAGACACAAACAACCAGAAAGAGACACAAAACACCAGAAAGAGACACAAAACAACCCAGAAAGAGACACAAACAACCACAAAGAGACACAAAACACCACCAAGAGACACAAAACACCCACCAAGAGACACAAAACAACCACAAAGAGACACAAAACAACCACCAAAGAACAAAATTACCACAAAAGACACAAAATGATCAACAAAAACACAAAATGACCACAAAGAGACACAAAACAACCAGGAAGGACACAAACAACCAGAAAGGAGGAACACAAAACAACCACAAAGAGACACAAAACAACCAGGAAAGAGACAACAAAACAACCAGAAAGAGACACAAAACAACCACAAAGAGACACAAAACACCCACCAAGAGACACAAACACCCACCAAGAGACACAAAACAACACAAAGAGACACAAACAACCACAAAGAGACAAAATACCACAAATAAGACACAAAATGATCACAAAGACAAAAATGACCACAAGAGACACAAAATAACCATCAAAGAGACACGCATGAACCACAGAGACACCAAAGACAACCACAAAGAGACACAAAACCACAAAGAGACCACAATACAAACCGAAAGGACACCATAGCGACCATCAAAGAGACACAAAACAACCAGAAGAGACAGCAAAACAACCACAAAGAGACACAAAGGCGGACCACAAAGAGACACAAAGCGGACCACAAAGAGACACAACTAAATGAACAGTTACACAAAACCAGCTGGCTGTCATAGAAGTGCGTCGGTGTGTAGTTTTGGTTGGTGTCTTTCCCTGGCTGGTGTTTTATTAAACTCGTTCTATTGACTGGAGCTGGACTCTGATCAGAACTTCTGTCCGTCGCAGCTTCCTGCTTTGTGGACGCGACACGCTCCATTTATCTCCAGTTGTGAGGAGAACGGATGATAACACTTTCAATTTAGTTCCGCTGCTTTCTCCATTCATTCACCGGCCTCATCATCCATCATTTCCGCCGCCTCCGTCCTCAGCAAACACTCCTTCATAAGTTTAACGCAATTAATCTTCATGCTGAGATAATTTCCTATTAATGAACCAACGAGCGTTTATTTGATTATTCCTTGATGAAGTTGCGTCGCAGCGCCGCTGACAGAGTCTGGTCGCCCGCCGAGCGTGAAAGCGAGAAGATTTGCTGTTTCCTTTGTGTTTCTCTCTTCTGTTCCGTACGACAGCCGAGAAATTGGAAAAGTTGCGACGGCGGAATCGGAGGTGACCTGGAAACAAAAGCAATCAGAGCTGCAGCGGGCCTCGCATCGCATCGCCACGCTGTCAATAAAAGCAGAAATATCCTGCCGCCCCGGCCGGACACCACTCTGCAATTTCACACCTTCATGTACCTCAGCAGAGGAGATTTTTCATGAGGGTGAAGCATCCTGGCTGGGATTGGAGATGATGGGTCTGATGGGAGGCAGCAGCAGGTCAGACGCTGAATTATCGTCTAAATAAACCAAGAATCTCCCCTCAGATCAATCACAGTCCAACACAACAACCGGACCGGAGCTCAATCAGACATGACAATCACAGACTTCTGACCAATTACAGCTGCTGTTGTTAGCGGGTGACACAAAACTACCACTAAAATATGTTAAAACAACCAAAAAGAGACACAAAAACAACCAGCAACACAACCAGCAACACAACCAACACAACTAGCAACATGACCAGCAACACAACCAATACGACCAGAAACACGACCAGCAACACAACCAACACAACCAGAAACACAACCAGCAACACAACCAGCAACACAACCAGCACAACCAACACAACCAGCAACACAACCAGCAACACGACCAACACAGCAACACAACCAACACAACCAGCAACACGACCAGCAACACACAGCAACACGACCAGGAACACAACCAACACAGCAACCCAACCAGCAACACAACCAACAACACACCAGCAACATGACCAGCAAACACAATCAGCAACACGACCAGCATCACAACCAACACGACAGTCAACACAACCAACACAACCAGCAACACAACCAGCAACACAATCAGCAACCACACCAGCATCAACACCAACCGACCAGCAACACGACCAGCAAGACAGCCAGGCAACACAACCAACACAACCAGCACACGACCAGCAACACAACCAATACGAACCATACACAACCAGCAAGACAGCCAGCACACAACCAACACAACCAGCAACACACAGCAACACAACCAATACGACCAGGCAACACGACCAGCAACACAACCAGCACACACAACCAGCAACGACGACCAGCACACAACCAGCAACACACCACAACACAACCAACAAACCAGTAACACACCAGCAAGACAACACAGCACCAACACAACCAACACAACCAGCAACACGACCAGCAACACAACCAATACGCCAGAAACACGACCAGCAACACAACCAACACAACCAGAAACATGACCAGCAACCACAAAGCAACACAACCAACACAGCAACAAAGCCAGCAACACAACCAGCAACACAACCAACACGACCAGCAACACAACAGCAACACAACCAGCAATACAACCAGTAACACAACCAGTAACACAACCAGCAATACAACCAGACACCTCAACAACACAACCAGCAACATAACCAACACACCAGCAACACAAACAGCTACACGACCAGCAACACAACCAACAACACAACCAGCAACACGACCAGCAACACAACCAGCAACACGACCAGCGACACAACCAACACGACCAGCAACACAACCAGCAACACGACCAGCAACACAAACAAACCCACGGCTGAAAAGCACAGCATTGCAGCGTAAATCTGATCAACCAAAGTCAAACTCAGTCAGCAAACCATCATTTATTCTGTTAAATGTGCAGTAACCCAACATGAAACACAGCAACAACAAAGCATCTAAGCGCTTTATTTAACGTCATAACGTCATAAACGTGGTCAGACAGCGTCACACACCGTCCCTGGAAACGTCTGTACATTCAGCCATCACTCTGGTAACCAACGAGTCCCTTTTTGTAGGAGTTCATACCTGAAAAGGGCAGAATGACGACACAAACCTGTAGCAGCCACGTGTGTCTGATGGCTGAGTGGACCGTAAACTGGCTCAGAACATGAAAACGCCCCCCTGCTGGACCCCTCCGGAAAGAATCAGAATCAGAATCAGAATCAGTTTATTGCCAAGTAGGTTTTTACACTAACAAAGAATTTTCTCTGGTGCTCTAGTGCAAGTACAGATAAAATAGTAAGTAAAGAGATGTAAGAATTATAAAATAAAATAAACACATGGACAGAGGTATACAGTTACTACTCAGTAGTAATTAATGTAGTCAACAGAGCTGATTTGCATGACACAGGCAGTGTTATCAGCGATGCAGCAGAGGGAAGAACTGTTCTTTGTGGCGAGAGGTTTTAGTCCTGATGGACCGCAGCCCTCCTGTCTGAGGGAGGGGTTCAAAACGTTTGGTGTCCAGGGGTGAGAGGAGTCGGCCAGGGATCTCGGCTGCACGCCTTAAAGTCCTAGAGGGGTACAGATCCTGGAGAGATGGCAGGTTACACCGATCACCTTCTCAGCAGAGCAGATGATGCGCTGCAGTCTGCTCTTGTCCTGAGCGGTGGCTGCAGGGTACCAGACGTGATGGAGGAGGAGAGGATAGACTCTATGATGGCCGTGTAGAAGTGCACCATCATAGTCTTTGGCAGTTGAACTTCTTCAGCTGCCTCAGGAAGTACATCCTCTGCTGTGCCTCTTGGTTATGGAGGTGTGTTTCATCTCCCACTCAGGTCCTGGAGATGATGGATCCCAGAAAGCGGAAAGACTCACGGTGAGCACTTGGAGTCAGAGAGCTTGATGGGACAGGGGGGGGGCTGTGTTCCTCCTGAAGTCCACCACATCTCCACTGTCTTCTGGGCGTTGAGCTCAGGTTGTTCCTGCTGCACCAGGTCCCAGGTTGTCTACCTCCAGTCTGTAAGCAGACTCATCCCCATCAGAGATGAGTCAGATGAGGGTGGGTGTCATCTGCAAACTTCAGGAGTTGATGACTGGTGCCTGGAGGTGCAGCTGTTGGTGTACAGGAGAACAGCAGTGGGAAAGAACACAGCCTGGGGGAGCCAGTGCTGATGGAGAACAGAATAGAACAGAATAGAATAGAACAGAATAGAATAGGAATAGAACAGAACAGAACAGAACAGAACAGAATAGAATAGAATAAGAACAGACACAGAACAGAAGACAGAACAGAACAGACAGAATAGAATAGAATAGAACAGAAACAGAATAGAATAGAAAAGCCACTTTATTGCAACACAGAACAGACACTAGTTGGTGCACATCAGAATGACATTCATTGCAAAAAACTTCTATCTGATTGATAAAGAAAATATAATAAAACAAATATTTTGGGAAAAAACATTTCACTCACACACACATATATATATCCCCAAATTGGCAAGAAAATCTTGTAAATATTTCAAATATGAGTAAAAAAATCTTTTAAAAAAAATCCTAAAAATATCTGAAGTGATCACATATATCAATAAAATTCTTATATTTTCTTTAAGAACAGTTCACATAAAAATCAACCAAAATGCAGTGAAATTTGCTGGATTTGGTTGATTTTTGTGGTGAATGTTCTTAAAGAAACATTTTTAACATTTCTTTTTCCACCAAAAAATTCCCTAAAATGTTGAAAATGTGGACATCAGAGGTTTATATAAATAAATATATAAAATAGATTTTTTCCCACATTTCCAAACTTTAAAACGGGTTACATTAAATGAGGACAAGCAAGAGGGTAAAATTCTTAATACATTTGTTGGTACAAAGCAGTAATTTCAGAAGTTTATAGTGCCTTTTATTCTGATAACTAGAGAACATGATATTTTTTCCCATATTTAACCCCTCCTGTTGTTCCTCATTTACAGGCACCAAAAAATATTGGTTTCCTTGTCTGAAAAAGATCCAAAAAGTCAGCAAAAAAAAAAAAAAAATCCCCAAATTTCTTGAAAATTTGCAAAATCTTTAGGAAGAAAATTCCAATAATTCCTTAAAAGTTTCCCTGAAAGTTTTTTTGAAGAAATACCACAAATTGGCAAGAAGTAAAAATCTTCCAAAAAAAAAAAATCCTAAAAATATCTAAAGGATTCCATTTATGTCAGTAAAACTTCTGATATTTTCTTTAAGAACATTCAGGAACAAATGACATTTTGCTGATTTTAGTTGATTTTATGTGAATGCTCTTAACAAGAATCTTTTCTTTAACATTTTCTTTCTTCCACCAAATGTTAAAGATTTCCCAGAAATGTTGAAAATGTGGACATCCAGAAAATAGATTTCTTTTTCCACATTTCAAACCTTTGAAGCGGGTTACAAACCAGGATTCATTTATTTGTGTCTTTATATGTTGGAAAAAATATTACCCTAAAGTGAAACTAGATTATTGCAGTGAGTTTTGTGCAGTACGTACCAAGTAAATAGTAACGTATTTATTTGTGTAGTGTGCCAAGCTGGCTGCCTACGATCAGTGCCCGTTTCCTTGGTTTGTGTTACGTGTCTGTGTGTGTGTGTGTGCTGTGTTAGTGTGTTGTTACTGGTCCTATGTAGTGTGTGTGTGTTGTTGTTGTCCTATCCGTTGGTGTATTTCTTTCTTGTCTATGTGTGTGGTTGTTGTCTGATTGTGTGTTTACTGTCCTATTGTGTGTGTTGTGTGGTGCTATGGTTGTGTGTGATCGTCTATTGTGTGTGTGTGGTTTTGTCTATGTGTGTGTTACTGTCTATGTGTGTTACTGTTCGTGTGTGTGTGTGTTTGTTGTCTATGTGTGTGTTACTGTCTATGTGTGTGTGTTGTTGTCTGTGGTGTGTTGTTACTGTGTGTGTGTGTGTGTTTACTGTCTATGTGTGTGTTACTGTCTGTGTGTGTTGTTGTCCTGTGGTGTGTGTTGTTGTCTATGTGTGTGTTACTGTCTATGTGTGGTGTGTTGTTGTCTGTGTTGTGTGTTACTGTGGTGTGTTTGTTTGTCTATGTGTGTGTTGTTGTCTATGTGTGTGTTTGTTGTCTATGTGTGTGTGTTGTTGTCTGTGTGTGTGTGTTACTGTCTATGTGTGTGTTACTGTCTGTGTGTGTGTGTGGTTGTTCTATGTGTATGTTACTGTCTATGTGTGTTGTTGTCTGTGTGTGTGTGGTTGTCTATGTGTGTGTTTGTTGTGAGGCAGCAGCTGGGTGGACCGGGGTTAGCGTAGCCGCGGCTATCGATCGTGTTCTCCACATAGATCAGAGCGGCAGCACAGAATAGATGGCAGAACGATGTCTTTAAAGGCATTACCCTCCAACTAATGGTGCGTCGGAGGAGCAGCCGCAGTCATTTAGGCCTGTGAGGCTCATTCCCAGCACCGGCCATTTAAAATGATGTCCTGCAGCCGCTAACTCACTTGGATTCAATTTGGAAATGTATCATATTTACTTAGTGTACCTGCATTGCATTTGTATAGATCAGCCGGGGCTCGGAGCAGAAGTGAGCAAATCGAATCAGCGTCCGTGACATGCGGCTGCAGTGAGGAGTCCACGGGCGGCTCTTTTATGATGTCCCCCCAAATCCATCTGAATCACATTAAATTGGCTCTAAAGATGTGCAGACACATACATCACAGTAAATGGTGCGCCGCAGCCAAGAATCCCACCTCAACAATCGGGTTAGAGAGCCGGCTTTAGATCCTATTAATAATTCACAATCCTGTTAGAGGAGAACAAACATTTCTGTTCAAGCAATTTGAGTCGTGGGATTGTTATTGGGCGAAGGCGGCGGTGGAGAGATCCGAGAGGCTTGTGAAGTGTGAGCCGCCGTGTGCTGCAGAATATCTTACACTTATTTCACACCGTCTGATTTCTCTATTAAAGCCTCTGTGGTCCACATCTGCTGCTCTACGGCCTCACACAGGCTTTTATTCTGAAGGAGACGCACTGCAAACAATGTTTTATTCTGAAGGAGACACATCTGCACACAGGCTTATTCTGAAGGAGACACACTGCACACAGGCTTTATTCTGAAGGAGACACACTGCACACAGGCTTTTATTCTGAAGGAGATGCACTGCACACAGGCTTTTATTTGAAGGAGACGCACAGCAACATTGTTTTATTCTGAAGGAGACTCACTGCACACAAGCTTTTATTCTGAAGGAGACGCACTGCAACACAGGCTTTTATTCTGAAGGAGACTCACTGCACACAGGCTTTTATTCTGAAGGAGACGCACTGCATACAGGCTTTTATTCTGAAGAGACGCACACCACACAAGCTTTATTCTGAAGGAGACGCACTGCACACAAGCTTTATTCTGAAGGAGACGCACTGCACACAAGCTTTTATTCTGAAGGAAGCTCACTGCACACAGGCTTTTATTCTGAAGGAGACCACACTGCACAGGCTTTTATTCTGAAGGAGACGCACTGCACACAGGCTTTTATTCTGAAGGACACACAGTGCAAACAATGTATTATTCTGAAGGAGACTCAGTGCAACACAGGCTTTTATTCTGAAGGAGATGCACTGCACACAGGCTTTTATTCTGAAGGAGACGCACTGCACACAGGCTTTTATTCTGAAGGAGATGCACTGCATGCAGACTTTTATTCTGAAGGAGGACTCACTGCACACAGACTTTTATTCTGAAGGAGACGCCACTGCACGCTCTTATTCTGAAGGAGACACACTGCACACAGGCTTTTATTGTGAAAAAGACTCACTGCACACTCTTATTCTGAAGGAGACACACTGCACTGTTTCCTCCTCTAAGCCCACCAGTTCGCAAATGATTTTGAAAAATCCTCAAAAATATTTAAATCCTGTTTTTTAAAAATGTCTAATTTTTCTTTTTTATTTACATTTAAAAGATTGATTTCTCATTTCTTTTATTTTTGTTCTTCTTTTGCCTTTTTCTTGACATTTTATTGATTTCCTGTTTGGGTTTTATTTGTTCTTTTGTTCCTGTTGTTGACTTTTATAACTGATTATTTGTTTTCTATTTATTATTTTTAAAGTGTGTTTCTTTCTCAAGTCGTCTTTATTTAATGTATTTTTTGTACATTTTCCTGTTTCAGTTTCTATTTATTTATTCTTTACATTTTTTTATACATATATATGTATTGTTATTTTTTTTATTTTATTTTTCACTCTGGTGATAAATTCAGTGTTTTCCAGTCAAATGTGTTTTTTAAAAAAGTTTGAGTGAAACATTATTAATAATAATCAGACATAAAAACCATCATTTGCTCTTCAGATGTTTTTATTTTTCTTCTACAAACTGAAAACAGGTGAAACTATTTCCAGCGTTTGCAGCCCTCAGAAGGCCTGGAGCCACGGGTTGGACACCAGCTGGAGGAAAAATACTGGAATGAAAGAAAAACTGTTGATCTTTAAAAGAAGACGAGGAACGGAAGAAACTCAGATGTTCTCTGAGATTGGAGACAAAAAAAAACTTTGTTTTAAAGCCACAAATGTACTGGAAAAATAAAAATGAAAAATGTCAGAATGTAGGAGAGAAATTGAGCATTTCTATTTTTGATTTTAGTCCCAAATTTACAAGAAAGGAAATTCTCTGAGGTTAAAGTTGGACATTTATGGAAAAAAATAAACATTTTCAAAAATTAAACTGAGAAATTGACATAAAAACAATCAGATGTTTTCTGAGGTTAAAGTCACAGTTTTATAGAGGAAATAAAATCTAAATTCTCTGAGAAGAAAAGAACAATTTAGTGAAGAAAAACTTGATTGTTTTTTAAAGCCACAAATTAATTAAGAAAATAAACCTCAGTTCTCTGTGAATAATGTCTGAATGTAGGAGAAAATCTGGATGTTTAACTCACACATTTATGAGAAATAAATTCTCTGAGTTTGAAATTTAGATTTTTTAATGAAACTGAAAAAATCACATAAAAACAATCTGAGTTTTTCTGAGATTAAAGTCACAGTTTTATAGGAGGAAATAAAATCGAAGTTCTCTGGGATTAAAGTCACATTTTCAGTCTAAAAAGTTTGATATTTTCTCTGTTTTGGCCACAAATTTAGAGGAACAACTCTGACAAAAATATGAGAAAAAAAAAGAGACAAACTTTGGATGTTCTCTGAGATTTATGAGAGAAAAAACATTTAATTAAAGCTGAAAATGTATAAAAATAATCTGATGTTTTACTAAAATCAGACTAAAGACGACAGAAAACATTCAGACCTGAAGAATCCTGGAGAGAAATCAAGTTAAAGATTCATGTTCTGCTTCTTGATTCCTGCAGCTGCAGGAAAATAAAGTTTGACTGTGAATGAAGCAGAAGAAGAAGAGCAGCGGGTTTATGGAGTCCTGCTGCCTCCTGCTGGTGGAAACCCGCTGCTGCACTTATCAGCTTTAATCTGGTAGAAACAGGAAGAAGAACAGGACAGATCCAGGACAGATCATTATAGATGATTGATTATAGGTTATCGATCCCGTTTTGTCCCATGATGAGGCTGCTGTACATCTTCTGCTGCTCCTCTTTGAACGAATCCTTCACCTTCCCTCTCTTCAGGCCTCCGTCCCTGAAAACAAAAAGAATCATGAGAAGAAATCGTTCCTGAACGAGTCGATAAACTTCCTGAAGAACGAGAAGAAGCAACGAAACTTTACGAGATTAAAAGTCATTAATTCACCAGAAAAAAGCTCAGATTTATTCTGAAATTAGTCACACAATTATGGGAAAAAAACAACAAACTCTCTCAGAGATTAAAGTCACTTCTTTTTAATTTAAAAAAGGACATAATGTTGAAGATTAAAATAATAAATTTACAAGAAAACATTAGCAGAATTTCTAGGATTAAAGTCACAAATTTAACAGAAAATAATTCTGTAACTTTAGAGATTCACGAGAAAAAAATATTGATGTCATTTGTGAGATTAAATCATAAATTCACAAGGAATAATTAATAGATTTTTAAGATTAAAGTAATAATTTTACAAGAAAAAATGCACAGTTTTTAAGATAAAGTTACTAATTCACAAGAAAAATAATTAGTAGAAATTTTAAGATTTAAGTCACAAATTCACAAGAAAGAACTCGGATATTTTCAGTAATTTAAGTCATAAAATTATAAGAAAAACAAAAATACTCTCTGAGATGAAAGTCACACATTTAGCAGAAAAAAAGCAGAAATTAAAGTCATGAATATTAAATAATGAAAAAAGTTATATAATTCTCAAGATTAAAGTCACAAATTAAAAAAATTAAGTCAAAAATTTACAAGAAAATAATTCAGACCATTTTTAGATTAAAATCATTAAAAATATTTAATAGATTTTTAAAGATTAAAGTCACAAATATAAAAGAAAAAACCTGAAAAAACAAAACTACTCTGTGAGATTAAAGTCACAAATTTGAAATGATAATGATTAAAAATCCTTAAATTAAAGTCACAAATTTCCAAGAAAACATAATTTTAAAATATCAATATTTAAAATATAATTTTAAGGATTAAATAATACATTTACAAGAAAAGTAATGAATAGAATTCTTAAGATTTAAGTCACAAATTTATCAAAAAAAGGCAAAGATTTAAGTCACTAATTTTAAATAATAAAAGAATAAATTATAGAATCTTTAAGATTAAAGTCATAAATTTACAAGAAAATAATTAATATAAATTTTAGATTAAATAATAAATTCACAAAGAAAACTCAAATATTAAAAATCAAGGTTTGAATTATTATTGTTCCTTTTGAATTTTTATTAATATAACTCGTAGTTTTAATCTTCATCTGTAAATTAAATCAAAATGATAATAATTTGGCTATTTTCTGAGATTAAAGTCACAAGTTCACCAGAAAAAACACAAAAGAAAAAAAATACAAAAAATCGAAAAAGAATAATCTATAAAAAATAGTCTTAAAGAATAATATTTTTTAAAAAATAAAAAAGAATAATATATAGAAAATATATAAAACAATAATCTATAAAAAATAATCTAACAGAATAATACATTTTTAAAAATTCAAAAAGAATAATATATAAAAATATATCAAAAAACAATCCATAAAAAATAATCTAAAAGAATAATATATAAAAAAATCTAAAGCAATAATGTATAAAAATAATCTAAAAGAAAAATATACAAAACATTTATAATAATAATCTATAAAAAGTTATCTAAAAGAATAATTTATAAAAAAAATCTAAAATAATAATCTTTAGGATTAAAGTCACAAATTTACAAGAAAAAACTTAAATATTTTCTGAGATTGAACAGACTGAATTCTCCTTGTGTTCCCTCCTTTCCTCTGAGTGGCTGATTGATGAACTACTTCAGTACAGTACTCCAATAAATGTGTTCAGTAATCTGATTACTCTCACCAGGCCAGGTCCAGCAGTCCTCCCTGATGAGCGATGGCAGATTTCACTCTGTTGGCGAACTGAGCTGCATCTTCTCCATCCTGAAACATTAATATTCATATTTTATTTATAGGATTCATTATCAACCTGAAATCTGTTTAAACTAAGTTATAAACCTTAACAGAAAAAAAAAACACCATTAATAAAGCATCGATCTGAAACATCCTGACAGCTGTTGGAGTGTAGTAAGAATAGGAATGATGTGTACCTGAAAGATACAACCTCAAAGAAACACAAAACAGCCACAGAGAGACACAAAACAGCAACAAAGAAACACAAAACAACCACAAAGAGACACAAAACAGCAACAAAGAAACACAAAACAACCACAAAGAGACACAAAACGACCACAGAGAGACACAAAATGACCACAAAGAGACACAAAACAACCTCAAATAAACACAAAACGACCACAAAGACACAAAACAATCACAAAGAGACACAAAACAACCATAAAGAGACACAAAAGAACCACAAAAAGACACAAAACAACCACAGAGACACAAATGACCACAAAGAGACACAAAACAACCTCAAATAAACACAAAACGACCACAAAGAGAAACAAAACAATCACAAAGAGACACAAAACGACCACAAAGAGACACAAAACAACCACAAATAAACACAAAAGAACCACAAAAAGACACAAAACAACCACAGAGACACAAAATGACCACAAAGAGACACAAAACAATCACAAAGAGACACAAAACGACAGGTGTCTACAGGTGTGTTGTGTGTCTCTCTGCAGGTGTGTTGTGTGTCTCTACAGGTGTGTTGTGTGTCTACAGATGTGTTGTGTGTGTCTACAGGTGTGTTGTGTGTCTCTAGAGGTGTGTTGTGTGTCTACAGGTGTGTTGTGTGTGTCTACAGGTGTGTTGTGTGTGTCTACAGGTGTGTTGGTGGTCTACAGGTGTGTTGTGTTCTACAGGTGTGTTGTGTGTGTCTACAGGTGTGTTGTGTGTCTACAGGTGTGTTGTGTGTCTACAGGTGTGTTGTGTGTCTACAGGTGTGTTGTGTGTCTCTCTGCAGGTGTGTTGTGTGTGTCTACAGGTGTGTTGTGTGTCTCTACAGGTGTGTTGTGTCTCTACAGGTGTGTTGTGTGTCTACAGGTGTGTTGTGTGTCTTTTTACAGGTGTGTGTCTACCTGGAGGGTCATGGGCGGCAGGTACCACACGTTGACCACGATGGCCCAGCTGGTCATCATCCTCAGCAGGTAGCTGACCATGTTGAACTTGCTGCTGTTCCAGAAGGCGTCTCCAAAGCGAGGATCATACTGACACACAGACACACACCTGGAGGTGAGTCATAGCCAATCACAGCTCTGATTGGCTCTCTGAGACCTGTCAATCAAGCTGTCTCTACCTTGATGGCGACAGGATAAATGGTCCCTCCGATCTCAAAGCTTCCCTTCTTGAACATCATGACGGACGTGTTGTTGATGCAGGTTCCTGTTGGAGGAGGAAGATAAAAACAGAAACCATCTTCATCACCATCATCACCATCATCATCATCATCATCATCATCAGAACACTAACCTTCAGGAAAGATCAGAATTGGAAGTTTGGTTTTAGCAGCAACATGAGCTCTGAGTCTGAAAACACAAAAACACAACTTCATTAATTAGAAAGAGAACATTACTGCAACACTGTTGGAACCACGGAAACACAAAACTAACACGAAGACACACAACAGAGACTCAAAGATACAATGAACAGACTCAAAGATACACTAAACAGACTCAAAGATACAGTTAAATGAGCTTTACCAGAGTCCTGGTTGCTCTTCAGGACCTTGTTGAACCTGATCTAAACCAGCTGAAGCCTCACCTGCTGGTGACGGCGTGTCGGTCCTTCATCTCGGACCTCTCAAACCAGACGTGAGGACAGGACCGGACCATGGACCTCTGGATGACGCCCAGCAGCCCTCCATGAACCTGCCCCACCTGTGGACGACACGGCATCACAACACGTCCTCCAACACGGGTCAGGGTTAGTGGCGCTGCAGACACTCACCATGGCGTAGCAGCCGTCGTTGGCCAGGATGACCACGTCGATGGGGGTGGTGTGGTTGGCCACGCAGATGCCTCCTTTCTGAGGCCGGTTCTCCCTGAAAACACACCAGAGAAGAAGAAGGTTAAAGTACCAGAAAGAGCAGCGTGGAAATCTGACTTTTATGTTAGTTTGTGTCTCTTTGCGGTAGTTTTTGTTTTTTGCAATAATTGCTATGCCTTTGTGGTTGTTTTGTGGGTTTTCACAACCATTTTGTGTCTCTTTGTGGTTGTTTTGTGTTTCTTTGTGGTATTTTTTATGCCTCTGAGGTCACTTTGTATCTTTTCACAGCTTTTTGTGTCTGGTTATGGTGGTTTTGTGTGACTTTGTTGTGGTTTTTTTTTATCTTAACATCTCTACATAACATATTTTGTCAGATAAATGTATATATTAATTAATAAATATTTTCCTTATATTAATAAATATTTTCCTCTGAACGTCACACAGCGAGTCTGTACTGACTGTGTGCGTTGTGTATTGTACTGTAGTGTGTGTATTGTGTTGTGTTGCTGCAGCTCTGACTTGTTGTGGTAGTGAATGGTGGCCGACAGTCCTCTGGCACAGATCCGGTAGCAGGTCAGATGGACCAGTTCACTCAGCCAGTTCTTCACACTGAACACAGAGTTCTGATCAGAATACACTCACTGATCAATACACTCACTGATCAATACTAAAGGTGATCAGGAAGATCAGTACCTGCTGTCAGGCAGAAATCCAACCAGCGTGGTTCCAATGACCAGCCAGGACAGACCGATGATGGCCAGAGTGAACCTGCAGGAGGCAAACATCACATCATTAGAGTCTCTGTGAGCAGCACTGGTAGGTTCTACATCTGTCTGGTTCCATGACCACCATCAATGGATGTTCTCTAATTCTGCCTAATTTTAACTCACTGACCACATCACTTCCTGTGAAGGCAGGAAGTGAATCTGACCTTAGGGGAAGAGGAGACAGACAGTGGATTTCAACAGGAAGTGGATCTGACCTGAGGGGAAGAGGACGCCGTAGCGGACGAAGACGCCGACGCCCCAGATGACGGTGAGCCGGAGGCTGATGTAGCGGAAGTTCTGGTTGGTTCTGGTCAGCAGGTTCCAGGAGGCCAGTTCCTCGGAGGAGAAGCGCTGCGTCACCTGGTCATCCACGATGCTCTCCAGACCTTTCTTACAGAAGAACAAGACGTCGCTCAGAGAAAACTGCTGCCCCAGAACCTCCTGCATGGAGCCGCCGGCCCGCTCGATGATCCCTGAAGGAAACACACAGGTTCAAGAAAAGGAATCAGACAGGTTCAAGAAAAGGAATCAGACAGGTTCTAGAAAAGGAATCAGACAGGTTCAAGAAAGGAATCAGACAGGTTCAAGAAAAGGAATCAGACAGGTTCTAGAAAAGGAATCAGACAGGTTCAAGAAAAGGAATCAGACAGGTTCTAGAAAAGGAATCAGACAGGTTCTAGAAAAGGAATCAGACAGGTTCAAGAAAAGGAATCAGACAGGTTCTAGAAAAGGAATCAGACAGGTTCTAGAAAAGGAATCAGACAGGTTCTAGAAAAGGAATCAGACAGGTTCAAGAAAAGGAATCAGACAGGTTCTAGAAAAGGAATCAGACAGGTTCAAGAAAAGGAATCAGACAGGTTCAAGAAAAGGAATCAGACCTGTTCAAGAAAAGGAATCAGACAGGTTCAAGAAAAGGAATCAGACAGGTTCTAGAAAAGGAATCAGACAGGTTCAAGAAAAGGAATCAGACAGGTTCAAGAAAAGGAATCAGACAGGTTCTAGAAAAGGAATCAGACAGGTTCTAGAAAAGGAATCAGACAGGTTCAAGAAAAGGAATCAGACAGGTTCTAGGAAAAGAATCAGACGGGTTCTAGAAAAGGAAACAGACAGGTTCTAGAAAAGGAATCAGACAGGTTGTAGGAAAAGAATCAGACGGGTTCTAGAAAAGGAATCAGACAGGTTCAAGAAAAGGAATCAGACAGGTTCTAGGAAAAGAATCAGACGGGTTCAAGAAAAGGAATCAGACAGGTTCAAGAAAAGGAATCAGACAGGTTCTAGAAAAGGAATCAGACAGGTTCTAGAAAAGGAATCAGACAGGTTCTAGAAAAGGAATCAGACAGGTTCAAGAAAAGGAATCAGACAGGTTCAAGAAAAGGAATCAGACCTGTTCAAGAAAAGGAATCAGACAGGTTCAAGAAAAGGAATCAGACAGGTTCTAGAAAAGGAATCAGACAGGTTCAAGAAAAGGAATCAGACAGGTTCAAGAAAAGGAATCAGACAGGTTCTAGAAAAGGAATCAGACAGGTTCTAGAAAAGGAATCAGACAGGTTCAAGAAAAGGAATCAGACAGGTTCTAGGAAAAGAATCAGACGGGTTCTAGAAAAGGAATCAGACAGGTTCTAGAAAAGGAATCAGACAGGTTGTAGGAAAAGAATCAGACGGGTTCTAGAAAAGGAATCAGACAGGTTCAAGAAAAGGAATCAGACAGGTTCTAGGAAAAGAATCAGACGGGTTCAAGAAAAGGAATCAGACAGGTTCAAGAAAAGGAATCAGACAGGTTCAAGAAAAGGAATCAGACAGGTTCTAGAAAAGGAATCAGACAGGTTCAAGAAAAGGAATCAGACAGGTTCTAGAAAAGGAATCAGACAGGTTCTAGAAAAGGAATCAGACAGGTTCAAGAAAAGGAATCAGACAGGTTCTAGGAAAAGAATCAGACGGGTTCTAGAAAGGAATCAGACAGGTTCTAGAAAAGGAATCAGACAGGTTGTAGGAAAAGAATCAGACGGGTTCTAGAAAAGGAATCAGACAGGTTCAAGAAAAGGAATCAGACAGGTTCTAGGAAAAGAATCAGACGGGTTCAAGAAAAGGAATCAGACAGGTTCAAGAAAAGGAATCAGACAGGTTCTAGAAAAGGAATCAGACAGGTTCTAGGAAAAGAATCAGACGGGTTCTAGGAAAAGAATCAGACGGGTTCTAGAAAAGGAATCAGACAGGTTCTAGAAAAGGATCAGACAGGTTCTAGAAAAGGAATCAGACAGAGGTTCAAGAAGGAAATTCTAATTTACAAGAAGATAAATCCAAATGTTCAGAGATTCAAGTCAACAATTTAAGAGAAAAAAGTCAAATATTTTCAGAATTTGAAGTCATAAATGTACAAGAAAAGAACTCAAAATGCTCAGATTAAAAAACTAATTTAGGAAAAAAAACGTGGAATACAGTCACAAACTTCAGGAAAACCCAAACTCAAATAATTTCTGATATTTATCTCACAAATTTGAAGGAAAAAAAACTCTGAATATCTGAGCTTTAGGTTCCAAATGTCTGAGAAAAAGACTCACAAATTTACACATTTATCTTAATCTCTTTATTTAATTTATCAACTATCTCTGTGGTTGTTGCTGCTGAATATTTTGTATTTTTATTATTTTACTGATTAAATTTATTCTTAATATATGTTTGGAAATGTTGTGTACTCCACTGTGTTTTTAGTGTGTACTCCACTGTGTTTTTAATGTGTATTTCAGTGTACTTTTCTGTGTACTCCACTGTGTTTTCCCGTGTAAACTGCATCCTGCTGTTTGACCAACGTTATGTAACCGGCTGTTGCATCATCACTCTGAGACGAGTCGTGTGTTTGCAGCGACCGAACCGACCAATCAGGAGCCTCGGGTGTCATATGATCAGTGTGTGCAGCTGAAACCCATCTGATGCGCAGAACGTCGTGTTCAGACACAACCACTTCTTCAGCTGCTCAACCAGCAGTCCAGTCACACGTTTTTACATCTTTTAAAACATGCTTTACTTCAGTTAACGTGAAGCTTACCAGTTCTGATGCAACAAACTGAAAAATCACATTTAAATTTGTCAAAACATGATCATAAAAATGCCATTCTTTCAGTTTTGGGTGCAGTTTGCTTAAAATACTGAACAGAATCCAGAAACATTTAAGATCATCTCGAAAATTAAAAACAGTTAAAAAAGTAGTTTTTATGGTCATTAATGTAGAAAAAACACATTTACTGTCTTTCATCCATTATGCGGTTTGTATAAATCACAGTTGTAATAATGTATCATTTTATAATTTCATAACTGATTAATCTTCTGGATGTGGAGAAGGTCTATGACCATGACCCCTCTGTGGGGGTACCAGACTCTCTGATACTTAACCGTTCAGTCCCTGTAGAACCAAAGTGAGAGCTGTGTCCTCATACTCAGCACAAAGTCAGACTGGTTTCCAGTGGGTGTTGGACTCCTCCAGGGCTGTTCCTGGTCTCTGATCCTGGTTGTGGTCTTCATGGATCTCAAGGATCAGCCGGGGTGAGGAGAGCGTCTGGTTTGGGGACCTCAGGATCTCTGCTTTTTGCAGATGATGTGGTTCTGTTGGTTCCTCAGACCTTCAGCAGCACTGGAGCGGTTTGAAGCCGAGTGTGAAGTGGTGGAGATGAAGATCAGAACCTCCAAGTCTGAGGTCATGGTTCTCTGATGGAAACCGGAGGATTGATCCCTCTGGGTTGGAGAGAGTTGCTTCTCCAAGTGAAGGAGTTCAAGTATCTCAGGATCTTGTTCAGGAGTGATGGAAAATGGAGCTAGAGATGGACAGGAGGATTGGTGCAGCGTCAGCAGTGATGAAGGCGTTGTACCAAACCGTCGTGGTGAAGAGGGAGCTGAACCTCAAGGAGAAGATCTCAGTTTACCATCCATCTACGTTCCAACCCTCACCTATGGTCATGAGTTCTGGGTAGTGACCCAAAGAATGAGATCATGGATACAAGCGTCTGAAATGAGCTTCCTCTGTAGGGTGTCTGGGCTCAGCCTTAGAGATAGGAGGAGAAGATCAGACATCTGGAGGGAGCTCAGAGTAGATCTGCTGAAGGAACCGGTGGAGGTGGTTTGGACATCTGATTCAGATCCTCCAGGGAGACTTCCTCTGGAGGTTTTCTGAACACGTCCTCCTGGAGGAGACCCCGGGGTAGAACCAGAACCCTCTGGAGGGATTATATATCTCATCTGGCCTGAGAACACCTCAACATCCCCCAGGAAGAGCTGGAAGTGTTGCTGGGAGGAGGAACATCTGGAATGATCTGCTTCATCTGCTGCCTCCAAGACCCGATGGATGGATGGATGGATGGATGGATGGATGGATGATGGATGATGGATGGATGATGGATGATGGACGGATGATAGATGGATGGATGGATGATGGATGATGGATGGATGATGGATGATGGATGGATGATGGATGATGGATGGAGGGATCGATGAATGATGGATAAAGGATGGATGATGGATGGATGGATGGATGATGGATGGATGGATGAATGATGGATGGATGATGGATGGATGGATGATGGACGGATGAAGGATGGATGGATGATGGATGGATGGATGATGGATAGATGATGGATGGATGATGGACGGATGATGTATGAATGGATGATGGATGGATAGATGGATGGATGAATGGATGGATGGATGTATGATGGATGATGGACGAATGATGGACGGATGAAGGATGGATAGATGACAGATATTTTTCCTGTGTTTCTGCTTGTGTTTGATTTATTGATTTTATTGGTAATTATTGATCATCGGGTTCCTGCTGGTGCTTCCTGTGGACAGACTCACCTGTAGGCAGCGGTACAGGTGTTTTTCACTCACCTGTGGGCAGCGGTACAGGTGTTTGTCACTCACCTGTAGGCAGCGGTACAGGTGTTTTTCACTCACCTGTAGGCAGCGGTACAGGTGTTTTTCACTCACCTGTGGGCAGCGGTACAGGTGTTCTTCACTCACCTGTGGGCAGCGGTACAGGTGTTTTTCACTCACCTGTAGGCAGCGGTACAGGTGTTCTTCACTCACCTGTGGGCAGCGGTACAGGTGTTTTTCACTCACCTGTGGGCAGCGGTACAGGTACGCTGGGCTGCTCCTGTCGTCCTCTCTGGATCCGGACCGTCGCCCACTGCAGAGAAAACAAGATGAACTGTGACTCGGTTGTTTCCTCACAGCTTCAGTTAAGAAACAAGGAAGAGTTCAAGTTTTCCCGAAGGACAGAAGTCTGGTTTGAAACCAGCAGCAGCTCTAGAACGACTTTCATCTCCAGAAAATCACAGAAAACATAATTTATCTCCATTCCTCTTTATTCTCCAGGACCGACTCAGTTTCAGGTTGAACTGCAGGCAGTGCTTCCTCAGAGTAGACAGAAAAGGTTTGTATGTTTTTTCAGACAAATCTTGAGTCATTTTGCTCAAATCTTGGGTCATTTTGGACAAATTTTAGTGATTTAAACAAGTTTTGAATATTTTTTTTAAATGTTTTGAGCCACTTAGGAAGATTTTTGAATCATTTTGGACAAATTTTGAGTAATTATGCTCAGATTTTAGTAATTCTGGACAGATTTTGAGACATTTTGCACAAATATTGGCTCATTTTGGACAAATTGAAGTCATTTAAACAAGTTTTAAGTCTTATTGCACAGGTTTTAAGTATTTTTTGACAAACTTTGAGTCATTTTGGACAGATTTTTTTTTTTTTTTTTAGCAATTTTCAATAAAATTTGAGTCATTTTGGACAAATTTGGGTAATTCTAGACATGTTGTAGGTCATTTCCATCATTCTAACTGTGTCATCTCTGAGTTCTCTCTCCTCCTTCATGTTGTTCAGACTTGAAAAATGAGCCTCAGTGAGTTAAAATGAGCCTCTGTGTTCTTTGTCGTCAGTAAAGCGTGGTAGGTTACCTCCAGGATTTTGACGAGGACCTGGATGTAGACGCCGGTGACGCCCAGAGACAGGCCGAACATGGCGGGCAGCATGATGAGGAAGACGACCACGAACATCCACAGCTGGAAAACAGCTGCAGCGACGCTCCACAGGTCCTCCATCTGGACAGCTGCAGGTCAGATCATCACCTGGACACACAGCCAACATCTGGAACATCTGTCTGCAGCACCACCATCAGGACAACATGAGTCTAACACTGTAGAACCAAACGCCTGCTGGAGGTCGCTTAGATTAGGAATTAGAAAACCTGATGCTTTTCCTGAAAGGATTTATCAGTCAAACAGGAAATAATCAGCATCTAGTGTCTCTTGGTGGTTGTCTTGTGTCTCTTTGTGGTCATTTTGAGCGTCTTTGTGGTCGTTTTGTGTCTCTTTGTGTTTGTTTTATGTCTTTTTGTAGAAGTTTGTGTCTATTTGTTTTTGTTTTCAGTAAATAATCAGTCAGTCCAGAGAGAAAATATGTATTTTTTCTTATTTTTTGTGCAAAATGTTAATTATTCACTAAAATCTGATTTATTTATGATCTAACAGTGTATAAATTAGTTAAATAAATCTGTGTCAGTTAACTTTAATGCAAAGATCATAAATACTTTACTGTCAGTAAATACTTTACTGTCTTATTACTGTAATACGTTAGTATTACAGTAATAAGACAGTATATTCAATGATAAAATAAAAATAACTTGTACATTTTACATCCAGATTAAGATGTTTTTTGTCCACAATAGTTTATTATCCTTTAAGATGTGATGCATTAATTATCTAACAGCAGATAAGGGAGTTAAAAACTAGTAAATGTTAATGCAACAGTAATAATACATAAATAACTTATTATATAAAATAATATAATAGTTAAACGCTTTAAGGTGAAGTGAAAAGTCTAGATATGAGACTTTTTAGGGGTATTTTTCACATTTAAACTCTGTAAAGTCACGTTGCTGTTGTTCTGTTGGTTTAAAGGGAAAGACCGTTACTCCGAGTTACTGTTTACTACCTGCACTAACCTAAAATAAACTCTCTAAACGAAACCAACCCTGAACCAGCAGAAGCTCCTCTCACAGTCCCGGTGGACCGGCGGTACCTGACAGACTCCGGAAAGACTCCCGGACGGACCTCCGGACCTCCAGCGGGACCAGCGCTGCTCTGCGGCCGGACACGAGTCGAGGCAGGCGGCTTCTGAAGCTCCGCCCCTCCGGAGGCCCTGTGACAAGCTGCGCAGCAGAAATGCAGGATTTTTACTGCGGTGATTCTGCGGCTCTCTGACCCGCCTCGGGGCCCAGACCCGGTGTCAACAAGCGGCATGGCGGAACCGACCGTCCGGGTGTCCGGTACCGTGTTGGCTTCTCTCATGTTCCAGCATCTGAACAGCGACTCGGACGTGGTGAGAAGATGTTTAATAATTCATTAAAATCCGTGTTTTTCTGAATGGACACCGCTACGAGGCTGGTTTCATGTTAAGGAAGCAGCGCTAGCTAGCAGAGGTGTCCCACCGACATTATCAGATTTTAAAGTTAATTAGATCTACTTTAACGGCTTAATTGTTAATATATCAGTATTTAGTTTAATGCTGTGGAGATATTTTTGCTATTAAAGTGAAATTAAAACTCTAATCTGCTGTTTATGCAACTTTTGAAGCAAGCTAACAGCTGTTAGTTCACACAACACACCAGACTTCATTCAAGAATACGTTAATTTCAAGTCAAACCAAACACTGTCGAGAAAATACACTTGATCAAAGGTAAATATACATATTTGCAAAGTCTTACACGTCTGTTGATGAATTCGGCACATTTAATTTTCAGCTAGCGAGTTTTACATTGCTAAAATTTTAATTTAAAATCTGGCGCCAGTTGCCGCCCACTGCTGTGTTGTTATGGAACTACTGGAATAAACAGCAGCATTTTTAATGGAATTCGTGGGTAATTATAGTTATTGTGTACCAGTTTTACTGATGATATTTCAGCATGTGGTTTGGTGCAGTGGAAGGTCTTGGTTGGTAAAGTTAATTAGTTAGTAAACTGCTGTTTCCTCAACTTTTTAAACAAGCTATTACTGTAGTTTACATTGCACACCTGACTGAGTTCAAAAATCTTTTAGGTTAGCATTAAACTGAAGACTGTTCAACAAAAATAAAATAGAAAAGATGATTAAACGTTTTTACAAAGTCATGTAGGTCTGCTGCTTAATTCAGTACTAGTAAAGGTTCTTATATTCCAGCTGGTAGTTTTTCTGCACAGTTTAGTTTCAGTTGAACTGACGACCGTCTGTCTGTTAGGAGGGTTTGGTTCTGGGTGAAGGCAGGATTGAAGAGCAGGTCACCATCAGCGACTCCCAGGCTGATCACATCCACATCGAGGAAACGTACAGTAAGTGACCATCAGGTACACAGAAGTACTACTGCTGAGTACTGGAGGAAGTACTGCCACTCTGTTCTACTTGTTTCTCTGACAGACGTCCAGAAGCACATCGCCTGCCACAGACTGAACACGTGAGTCCTCTGATCATCGTACATGTTTACTGTGTGTGTTGTTTCATGTGTTCATGTGTGTGTTTCAGTCTGTACAGCAACACTGGAGATGTGAACATGGAGGCTGTGCAGAAGATGCTGGTGGAAAATAAACAGGTGAGTGAAGAACAGGAGGAGGATGACGCTGCGTCATGTGACACGTGGCGTCAGTGGAACACGTAACACGTGTTGTGTCGCTGCATCATGTGACGGGCGGTGTCGCTGTGTCATGTAACACATGTGGCGTGTTGCAGGAGAGCGTGATCGGCTGGTACCGGCAGCGGCGGAACACGGAGCAGCAGATGACCCTCAGAGAGAAGCTGATCCACGAGAACCTGAAGAACGTCCTGTCCAACCCTCACATGATCTTCCTGCTGCTGACGTCCAGCAAGGTGACGCCCTCAGGCTCCACCCACAGGATTGAATACTCTGCCTTCATCTCCCGCAGCAGGTAAGACTCACCTGTACTAAACTACCAGGTAGTAAAGCATACTAATGAACACCAGTCTGGTAACATCAGACTGATCTTTATCTCCTGGTAACATCAGACTGATCTTTATCTTCTGGTAACATCAGACTGATCTTTATCTTCTGGTAACATCAGACTGATCTTTATCTTCTGGTAACATCAGACTGATTTTTATCTTCTGGTAACATCAAACTGATTTTTATCTTCTGGTAGCATCAGACTGATCTTTATCTTCTGGTAACATCAGACTGATCTTTATCTTCTGGTAGCATCAGACTGATCTTTATCTTCTGGTAGCATCAGACTGATCTTTATCTTCTGGTAGCATCAGACTGATCTTTATCTTCTGGTAGCATCAGACTGATCTTTATCTTCTAGTAGCATCAGACTGATCTTTATCTCCTGGTAGCATCAGACTGATCTTTATCTTCTGGTAACATCAGACTGATCTTTATCTTCTGGTAGCATCAGACTGATCTTTATCTTCTAGGAACATCAGACTGATCTTTATCTTCTGGTAGCATCAGACTGATCTTTATCTTCTGGTAGCATCAGACTGATCTTTATCTTCTGGTAACATCAGACTGATCTTTATCTTCTAGGAACATCAGACTGATCTTTATCTTCTAGGAACATCAGACTGATCTTTATCTCCTGGTAACATCAGACTGATCTTTATCTCCAGGTAGCATCAGACTGATCTTTATCTTCTGGTAACATCAGACTGATCTTTATCTTTAAGGAACATCAGACTGATCTTTATCTTCTAGGAACATCAGACTGATCTTTATCTTCTGGTAACATCAAACTGATTTTTATCTTCTGGTAACATCAGACTGATCTTTATCTTCTGGTAACATCAGACTGATCTTTATCTCCTGGTAACATCAGACTGATCTTTATCTCCTGGTAGCATCAGACTGATCTTTATCTTCTGGTAGCATCAGACTGATCTTTATCTTCTGGTAACATCAGACTGATCTTTATCTTCTAGGAACATCAGACTGATCTTTATCTTCTAGGAACATCAGACTGATCTTTATCTCCAGGTAGCATCAGACTGATCTTTATCTTCTGGTAACATCAGACTGATCTTTATCTCCTGGTAACATCAGACTGATCTTTATCTTCTGGTAACATCAGACTGATCTTTATCTTCTGGTAACATCAGACTGATCTTTATCTTCTAGGAACATCAGACTGATCTTTATCTTCTAGGAACATCAGACTGATCTTTATCTTCTGGTAGCATCAGACTGATCTTTATCTTCTGGTAACATCAGACTGATCTTTATCTCCTGGTAACATCAGACTGATCTTTATCTTCTGGTAGCATCAGACTGATCTTTATCTTCTGGTAACATCAGACTGATCTTTATCTTCTGGTAACATCAGACTGATCTTTATCTCCTGGTAACATCAGACTGATCTTTATCTTCTGGTAACATCAGACTGATCTTTATCTTCTGGTAACATCAGACTGATCTTTATCTTCTGGTAACATCAGACTGATCTTTATCTTCTGGTAGCATCAGACTGATCTTTATCTTCTGGTAACATCAGACTGATCTTTATCTTCTGGTAGCATCAGACTGATCTTTATCTTCTGGTAACATCAGACTGATCTTTATCTTCTGGTAGCATCAGACTGATCTTTATCTCCTGGTAACATCAGACTGATCTTTATCTTCTAGGAACATCAGACTGATCTTTATCTTCTGGTAACATCAGACTGATCTTTATCTTCTGGTCGCATCAGACTGATCTTTATCTCCTGGTAACATCAGACTGATCTTTATCTTCTAGGAACATCAGACTGATCTTTATCTCCAGGTAGCATCAGACTGATCTTTATCTTCTGGTAACATCAGACTGATCTTTATCTTCTGGTAACATCAGACTGATCTTTATCTTCTGGTAACATCAGACTGATCTTTATCTCCTGGTAACATCAGACTGATCTTTATCTTCTGGTAACATCAGACTGATCTTTATCTTCTGGTAACATCAGACTGATCTTTATCTCCAGGTAACATCAGACTGATCTTTATCTTCTGAGAACATCAGACTGATCTTTATCTCCTGGTAACATCAGACTGATCTTTATCTTCTAGGAACATCAGACTGATCTTTATCTTCTGGTAGCATCAGACTGATCTTTATCTTCTAGGAACATCAGACTGATCTTTATCTTCTGGTAACATCAGACTGATCTTTATCTTCTGGTAACATCAGACTGATCTTTATCTTCTAGGAACATCAGACTGATCTTTATCTTCTGGTAGCATCAGACTGATCTTTATCTTCTAGGAACATCAGACTGATCTTTATCTTCTGGTAACATCAGACTGATCTTTATCTTCTGGTAACATCAGACTGATCTTTATCTTCTGGTAACATCAGACTGATCTTTATCTTCTGGTAACATCAGACTGATCTTTATCTTCTAGTAACATCAGACTGATCTTTATCTTCTGGTAGCATCAGACTGATCTTTATCTTCTAGGAACATCAGACTGATCTTTATCTTCTGGTAACATCAGACTGATCTTTATCTTCTGGTAGCATCAGACTGATCTTTATCTTCTGGTAGCATCAGACTGATCTTTATCTTCTGGTAACATCAGACTGATCTTTATCTTCTAGGAACATCAGACTGATCTTTATCTTCTGGTAGCATCAGACTGATCTTTATCTTCTAGGAACATCAGACTGATCTTTATCTTCTGGTAACATCAGACTGATCTTTATCTTCTAGTAACATCAGACTGATCTTTATCTTCTGGTAACATCAGACTGATCTTTATCTTCTGGTAACATCAGACTGATCTTTATCTTCTAGTAACATCAGACTGATCTTTATCTTCTGGTAGCATCAGACTGATCTTTATCTTCTAGGAACATCAGACTGATCTTTATCTTCTGGTAACATCAGACTGATCTTTATCTTCTGGTAGCATCAGACTGATCTTTATCTCCTGGTAACATCAGACTGATCTTTATCTTCTAGGAACATCAGACTGATCTTTATCTTCTGGTAACATCAGACTGATCTTTATCTTCTGGTCGCATCAGACTGATCTTTATCTCCTGGTAACATCAGACTGATCTTTATCTTCTAGGAACATCAGACTGATCTTTATCTCCAGGTAGCATCAGACTGATCTTTATCTTCTGGTAACATCAGACTGATCTTTATCTTCTGGTAACATCAGACTGATCTTTATCTTCTGGTAACATCAGACTGATCTTTATCTCCTGGTAACATCAGACTGATCTTTATCTTCTGGTAACATCAGACTGATCTTTATCTTCTGGTAACATCAGACTGATCTTTATCTCCAGGTAACATCAGACTGATCTTTATCTTCTGAGAACATCAGACTGATCTTTATCTCCTGGTAACATCAGACTGATCTTTATCTTCTAGGAACATCAGACTGATCTTTATCTTCTGGTAGCATCAGACTGATCTTTATCTTCTAGGAACATCAGACTGATCTTTATCTTCTGGTAACATCAGACTGATCTTTATCTTCTGGTAACATCAGACTGATCTTTATCTTCTAGGAACATCAGACTGATCTTTATCTTCTGGTAGCATCAGACTGATCTTTATCTTCTAGGAACATCAGACTGATCTTTATCTTCTGGTAACATCAGACTGATCTTTATCTTCTAGTAACATCAGACTGATCTTTATCTTCTGGTAACATCAGACTGATCTTTATCTTCTGGTAACATCAGACTGATCTTTATCTTCTAGTAACATCAGACTGATCTTTATCTTCTGGTAGCATCAGACTGATCTTTATCTTCTAGGAACATCAGACTGATCTTTATCTTCTGGTAACATCAGACTGATCTTTATCTTCTGGTAGCATCAGACTGATCTTTATCTTCTGGTAGCATCAGACTGATCTTTATCTTCTGGTAGCATCAGACTGATCTTTATCTCCTGGTAGCATCAGACTGATCTTTCCGTCTTCTGGCTGATTTCAATTCGTTTCTTCTTCTTTGAGGCGCTTCGTGAACGTTCCCGTCCTCATCACCAACCTGGGTCTTCTGGAGCAGCTGGCCTACTGGAAGGTCTCGACGTCCTGCTCAGCTGCTGGCTACAGCCTCACCATGAAGAAGCATGGGTACGGCCAGCACATGCTAACGCGCTAACACCCGTGTCTGTGTTCCTGCCAAAGCTCAGCTCTGATTCTGTGTATCTTTAGGTCCAGGTTCTTCTCGTCTGACGGGCTGCTGAAGGAGGTGAAGGAGGTGAACAGCATGAACGAGTCGCTGCAGGTGGAGCTGCAGGTGAGACGCCAAGTTCTTAGCTTCCCTCTTTTGTTAGCGTCTCTCTCTGTTAATGTCATTAACTTCCCTCTCTGTTAGCTTCATTAGCTTCCCTCTCTGTTAGTTTTGTTAGCTTCCCTCTCTGTTAGTTTTGTTAGCTTCCCTCTCTGTTAGTTTTGTTAGCTTCTCTCTCTGTTAGTGTCATTAGCTTCCCTCTCTGTTAGCTTCATTAGCTTCCCTCTCTGTTAGCATCATTAGCTTCCCTCTGTTAGCGTCATTAGCTTCCCTCTGTTACCGTCATTAGCTTCCCTCTCTGTTAGCTTCACTAGCTTCCCTCTGTTAGCGTCATTAGCTTCCCTCTGTTACCGTCATTAGCTTCCCTCTCTGGTAGCGTCATTAGCTTCTCTGGTTCTTCTGTTTGTGGACAGAAGTCCTGCAGAGACGTGGAGGAAAGTGAACGTCTGGTTGAAGCTTTGCAGGCCGAAGTTTGCTCTCTGAGGAGACGACTGAAGGAGAAGCAGCAGAAGGAAGCAGCTGAAGGTGATTAAAGAACCTGTTAGCATGTTTAAAACATGTCTTAACTTTAACAAGCAGCTGAAGGTGTTTTAACTAAAGAACCTGTTAGCAGATTTAAACGCTTCTTATCTTCACAAACCGTCAGAATCCAGAAGTTCTGACCCACTCTGGTGGAAAACCTTCGGAAGGATTAGAGGAGCCTTGACTTCCAAAAACAATTCTACAGTTTCATTTATCTGACGCTTTAATCCAATGTGACGTCCATCTGAGAGGAGATCCACCACATCAAGGATCTAGTCAGGAGGAAACGACCTGGAGAAGAACCGCAGAACAAGTTCTAGTGTGATAATAGGAATGTGGTGTCAACAGGAAGTCTGTCAGGTTAAAGGTGTTCAGTGAAGATCTGGTTTTCAGTCTTTTCCTGAAGACTCATCAGAGTTTGGTAACTGGTTCCTCCACCAGGAACCACTGGAGGAACCCCTGTAGATATACTGATCCCTGAGGAACCCCTGTATATCTACTGACCCCTGAGGAACCCCTGTAGATCTACTGACCCCTGAGGAACCCCTGTAGATATACTGACCCCTGAGGAACCCCTGTAGATAGACTGATCCCTGAGGAACCCCTGTAGATATACTGACCCCTGAGGAACCCCTGTAGATAGACTGATCCCTGAGGAACCCCTGTAGATAGACTGAGAACTTCAGACACTTCTAACCTCCAAGGTCCTGTGAAGGATTTCCTTGAGAGGTGGGACATAGACCAATGGAGGGCTGGTCCTGAGATGTTAAACCAGGGAGGAGGATTTGGTGGATAATAGATCTGAAGACTGTCCAGCAGAACTCAGTGGTTCTGGTACCAGTGGGGGTCCAGTCTGATGGAGGACCCTGTTTAGAAGCAGACTGGTTCTGGTCTTCCAGGTTGTTGTTTGGTCTGAACAACAGTCCTCTCTGTGCTCCAACATGTGACTGTGATTAGTGTCGCTGTGAGGAGTTAGAGCAGCACAGCAGGAAGTATGTAGTACGACATATAGTACTACACTATATGTAGTACTATATGTAGTACTATACTATATGTAGTCTGACCTGAGAAATACTCTCCAGAGGATAAAAACACAGATTCTTTCTCATTAAAACTCCAAGTGGGGACAGGAAGTAGTATTTTAGGTGAAATAAATCTTTGAAAGTACATTTGTAAAAAAAAAAAAGTAGTATTTTGATGGTGTGAACTTATAAAACTGCAAGTACGTGAGCATGAAGTAGTATTTTGGGTGGAATAAACTTATTAAAGTACGAGGACAAAATGTTTCTGTTTATTTTTTTATTATCCAAAGTAGTTTAAATCAATCCACTGGACTTTAAGAAAGTTCCTTGAAGACGTTTCACCTCTCATCCAAGAGGCTTCTTCAGTTCTGGTGGTGGTTGGTGTTGCCTCAGCTTTTAAGCCTCTGTGAGGTGTGTCCAGGGCTGTTATTCCAACGTTGGAATAATAGCCTTATATAATAGGAATAATAGTCTTCAAGGATCTTTCCTAAAGTCCAGTGGATTGATTGAAACTACTTTGGATAACCATGACCTTGATGAACGAGAACCTACACAGACATTTCATTTTTTATTGTATTTTCTATCTTTTTATAGTATTTTTCTGTGTGTTTATAGTATTTTTCTGTGTCTTGTAGAACCAGAACCGGTCCATCCGTCCCACCAGAGGAACGTCCTCCTGCAGGACTCCGTCTCGTCTCTGTCCTGCTGTCCTCTCTTCTGCTCTCAGACGCTCAACCTGCAGGGCTTCCCTCTTCCTGACGTTTCCACGGTGACGCAGGTAAACGCCGACTCACCTCCGGCCGACAGGAACAGGAAGCGTCCGAGGGAGGAGCCGATGGGGGGGGACAGGAAGCGCAGGAGGAGCTGACGATGAGCTGATCGGATCAATACCATTGATCGGCTGCTTAAAGTCTGATCTTTGAAGAGACGGTTAGGGATCATTGGCACTGATGGAAGCCCGACCTGGGAGACGTTTAACGGGAGAATGACTCTCTGAGGGCTGATGTGTCCAGCTGTGGAGCTCCAGATGTTCCTCAGATGTTCTCCAGATGTTCCTCAGATGTTCTCAGACTGTAACAGACATTTAGTGTCGTATTTTTAGATCCATGACTTTTTATTATTATTTTCAGACGTTCTGTTCAAACTTTTAGGACAAATTAATAAAAAGATTTTGACGTACATTAATATGTTGGACATTTTATTTATTTCTTCCTGATGTTATATGAACATTTTCTGACATTTTATTAAAATTGTTTCTATTTTATTCATATTTTTAACAAATTAATATTTTCCAAATATTGTATTAATGTTTTTGGACATTTTATTAATATCTGCTAATGTTATGTGAACATTTTTGGGCATTTTGTAACATAAATTTATTCCAGTGTCTTTTGAACACTTTGAACAGTAATATTTTTTTAGATATTTATCTGAAGTCTGAATGCCTCTAATCTGTCCACTAGGCTGCGCTGTAGAACTCCTACAGTATTTTAGTGTAAATCTACAGTCATCTGCTCACTGTACGTCCATATATGGTCATAGAGCTGCTGGAGAAACTGGCCAATGAGAGGAGAGAATTCAGATTCAAACTTTAACGGTTTTGTGGAGTCAAAGAAGCAGAACTAAAGCTCACTTTATTATTTCTATTATTCTACTAAAACTGAGACTTTCTCACAGTTTTTACCTCCAACTTAAACTTCCTGCATTCATTCAAACCTAATGCTGCTGCTTTTATTCATGACAGATGTTTTAGAACGTTCTCATGTAAAGAAAAAAAAGTGTTTTTGATCTTTTTTATGCCTCATCTCCATCAGATGAGCTGTTTTCATTGTTGGTTTGGGCTGACAATGAAAATAAGTGTTCTTTATTTACTGATTCATCTGTTTCCATCATTGGACCCAGTTCACAATAACTGTCAGAATTTTGACTAAAAACATTCAAATGTAGTGATTAAAAGTGGGAATTTACAATAAAATACAAGTTCTGAGAAGTTGCAGGAGAAGAAAAGTTAGTAGGAAGCATTTTTGTAAGAGAGCGGATCAAACTAGCAAACATAACCAAACGTACATAAATGACCCATTCAGTCACATGAAGGTTAAAAACGGTTTGGATGCAGAAATGTAGTTTGTTTCCTTAATGCATCACAGAACCGTTCAGTTAAACGTCTCAGCTGGATTGATTTGATCAACTTTAATGTCGCTGGAGTGTTTTTTTAAATAGTAACTTGATTGGGACATTCTTAATTTCTATAATTAATAATAATGTAGGATCTCAGCCTTTAAATTAGTTTCAGTCCAGTAAGGTTAATAATTATTTGGGTAAACAGCACTGTAAGGCCTTAGAACTTTTTAATAATGTTCATCCTGTCGTATTGCTTTTAAAACCCACAATGAGAGCTGTGAGGACATAAAGACATTTCCAGCATTACACTGTAAAACAAGCAGCTGTGCTTACAGAACACTGCTGTCAAAGTAAAACATTTTCTTCATTCATGGTGAAGAAATGTGTTCATACTGCTGATTTTAAGGTTGAAAAATGTACTTCATTCCATATTTTATCATAATAAAAACAGTTTTGCTTGAAAATTTACATGAAAATACCACATAAACTCAAATTTGTGTAACCTGTTATAAATATGACAGCATTTTTCTGTTATCAGCCCAACAGTTCATGTATTTAACATCATGTTCACCTGTAGCTGTGGCACGGTTATTTTTACATGAAATACTGCAGAAATCTCCATGTTAGCTGTTATAAATTCTACGACATGCTTCCATTATCAGAACAACATGTACGTTTTTCTTCTCAGATAAACGGTGTCATTTGGACATTTTAAAAGGAAACGTGTCTTTCTAACTTCCCAGCAGACCAAAGATCACAGCATCATCTCACCATGAATCCTGCTGCTGGTGAGCTGGTTTCTTTGACATGTTCTGTTGTTTTTATGGTTAATATTTCAGTTTGTCTGCTGTTACTGAGGCTGTGATGTGGAGCAACGCTGCCCCCATGTGGCCAAACACAGACACACAACTCTGGAAATAATCACTGACCGAGGACTTCACATCACTGAGAATTTAAGCAAATATTTACAGAAATGAAGCAGCTAAGATAGGGTGACCATATTCTGTTTCTCTGAAAAGAGGACACACTTCCCGCTCGTGCGCGAAAAATTTTCAGCCCCCCCCCCCCCCCCCCCCCCCCCCCCCATTTTTAGGGGTTTTCTTTGAGTCAGGGGGCTTTCTGTGCTTCAAACTCAGTTAAACAGATATTCTGAATTCCCCAGAAAAGAACACTTTACCTGGATATACAGAAAATAGCCCAAAACACTCACAAACAGTTGCTTTATAAATAATATATTTATTAATTTAAAGAAATTCTCCTCAACAATATAATCAGTCACATACAAATATGGCATGCTCTAGTCTTTAATAGTTATTGACTCAAGTTGTGTAGGAACACATGTATTCAGATGTTTAACAAAATAATCATCTCTCTTAAGTCTGACACTTACACCTTAGTGAGGAAAAGTGAGGTAGAGTACCATTCTTCAAAATAACCTCCCAATTATCAATTATGTAAAAATAGAAATAATGTCTCAAAATATTAAACAAAAAGAAAAAAAGAGAGGTAGCCTATTCTTCAATGTTCAGTTAGCCCATTCTTCAAAATAATGTGTCTAATGGCAAATGAAAAAAATATAGAAATAATGCCTCAAGTGAACAGTCCTTTTTTCCTTCTTTTTCCTTTTCTTATTAGCTACAGAGACATAAGTCCCAGCTTTGCAGACTGTACATTCTGCCTCCCATTTGACACGACCCGGACGAAAACAGGAGTACTTTTTTCGCATTTCATCAGTTTAATGACATTTGCGTTTCGGCATTTTCTTTCTGTTTGAGTGTTCTCTCGCAGTGTGCCTACCTGCCTGTCAGCCTGCGAGGAGTGAGTGAGTGTGGAGCGCCTCTGTACTGCTTTGTGAATGATTAATACACGTTCCGTAGCCGAGCCGCGCTAGACTCAGGTCTGAAGACGCAAGGGTCTAGGAACTCTCGACAGGGAGGGAGGCGGGCTTAAAGGTTGTCTATCAAATCACTCTGCAGCAGTTGGGTAGGTATACAACCAATCAGCACAACGAATAGGCTGACGTAGTTCCTAGAGCGCCAGAAATCAGAGGATGAGGTAGTTCGGTGAAGCCTTATTTATACAGTCAATGGGTGAAGCTCAAGTATATTACAGACATGTTAACAGAAAGATTATTCAGAGTCGGTGCTAATGGAGCTCAACGACTGTTGTCGTTTTTGTTGTCGACCCTGGCAGAGAATTAAATTCGTTGCCGTGGGTTGTCTAGCGCGGCTAGGCTAGTTGTTTCCGGTTGTTTCTGTCAGAATCGTCGCGCCTCTGTCGTCACTTAGTTACGCCCGCCTTCTGACTCTACACTTCATGGTGATTCGTCGGCCAGTTTTAGGAGCATCCAAACTCGAGGCTTACCGAGGGTAACTAGACCCTTCGTCTTCAGAACTGGGTCTAGCGCGGCTAGGCTGCACGTTCCAGGGTTCGGCTCAAACTCTCAGAGCGTGTTTCCAAAGGAACCATTCAACGTGAATGATAAATACACTGGTCTGTGACGCGATCAAGCTAGGCAAGATCAAAAACCCGGACATTTGAAGGACTTTATAAATGCAGGCCTGACAGCGTCTCAAAAGAGGACATGTACGGGCAAAAGAGGACGTATGGTCACCCTAATCTAGTCATGTAAATGCTTTATATTGCTTCCCGTGTTTACTCGATAAAACAGCTGGGACAGACACGGCATGGACTGTTTCAGGAGTAAGAGATATGAAACATTTATCTGAGAAAATAAAGAAACACGAGAGTAGGAGGGCACATATGGAGAACACCGTTAAGCTAACGATGCTAGGCAAGGCTAACATTGCGACACAGCTAGATGAAGAGATGAAGAGTGACACACAGTTACACACTGAACTGTTCTGAAGTGGCCTCCAATGAGCCCTGATCTGAATCCTACTGAACATCTGGGGAAGCAGCTGAAACATGCAGTCTGGAGAAGGACAGCCTTCACACCTGAGACAGCTGGAGCAGTTTGCTCACCAGGAGTGCAGAAGTCTCACTGAGAGTTACACAAATCACCTGACTGCAGTGACTGGTTTAAAAGGTTGGACAACAAAATATTAAGTTAAGGGTACCATCATTTTTGTCCAGGCCTGTTTCATATTCATGCAAAGTAATCTTTAACAGAAGAGTACTGTCTGTCTGTAAACACACATTTATTCCCTTGACCAGATTTTTCTTAGTATAAAGTTGACTTTAGCTCATCATCCAGCAATGTATTGCACTTAGTAATTTGTGGATATTTAGTCTAAATAGTGTTTCTGATGTAATCTGCTCATCATTTTCTGTCTTGTTCACTGAAATGTTGAAATCATCAAAATTGTTGCAGATTGTAATTTTCTTTGTCTGCTAATTGAAAAATCACTTAATTGTTGCAGTTCTGATCAGTTAGTAACATTTAGCTTCATCATAAATTACTGTACAGTATTTTTCTGTTCTAGCATTAATTTCTTAATATACTTAACTCTTAACATAATACTTGAGTCAGTTCAGCACTAATGCTCTGTTTCATGAGCTCAGCTGTAGAGATCATTTATTGCCAAAATTGTGGTTACACAATATGTTGTGCATGTTTTGTGCAAAAATGCCTCAAGTTATTAATATTGGCATTAAATAATTATTATTTCTCAGAACACTGATATCCTGCCGTTTCTGTTCAGTTGTATCGGGATGCTTACTGAAACTGACTTGATGTGGCACAGCCCCACCTAGAATATTGTTCACCAGCCGCCACTGGATTTAAGGGTCAGGGTCCATTTAGGAAGAAGGCTGTCACATAAAAATGTGGAAGAAGTGAAGCGCTGTGAACACTTTCTGGGTGCTCTGTAGATGTTTGGAGTTTCTGCTCTTCATGTGTGAATTAGAGTTGAGGAAGAAGCTGCCTATAAAGAACCCCGATGAGGAGGAGACAGTCATCAGACCGTTGGTTCTACGTTTGTCTTTCAGAGGAACTTGGACAGAGTCTTTGAGAGAACGAGGAAAGGAAGCACAATGGATGAATTCAGGTCATTTCAGATGTTTCTGATCCTGATGATTCCATTACAGGGAAGAAAACGTGGAACATATAGCTTTCAAACAAACTAAGAAAAGCTGCACTGCTGTTTGAAATAGTTTATGAAATAATATGATGTTAACTAAGAAAAATCTACATGGATGTTCCTGATGCTAGTTTATGAAGTCATTTACATTCAGCATGAGTTTCCTGTGTGTCTAAAATTAAGCATATATTAAAAACTAAGTTTGCATTTTGTGTTTGTTCTGTCATTTCCTCTGCTGCAGCAGCAGGAGCTCCACATAGATCCTTCATCAGTGCTGGAGATGAAGCTACATCTTCATGATAAATGTCTCAGTGCTATCTGGATGTTTGTTGTTCAACAGACAGACCAACAGCAGCATTGTTTATCAGAAAAGCTGCAGCTAAATCAGGCAGACTGAATGTTTGGTTGTAAAGACGGTCAGAGTGAAGGGTGACGGTCGTTCCACCTGCAGACAGTGGATCAGGACCAACAGCTACAGACTGACTGTTATCAGCAGTGAGGACTGACATCAGAATGTTTCATCAGAGAACACTGAAACATTACAATAATTCTGGCTGTGAAAGCTTTTATCTTTGTTCAGTGTTGACACATGGAGGACGGAAACATTTAATCAGAGCTGATTTCATGATTTAGATCAACCGTAAAACCTTCTTTTGTGACAGATCTTATAGTTAGGGCTGACTGGGTGATCCTGAGGGGGTCAGCTGGAGTCTTCCTCTTGGACGTCCCTTAGTTCTGCTGCTATAGGCCTATAGGCTGCTGGGGGAACTCTCTGGATGCACTGAGGCATTTAATATATATACCGTTATTGTAGTACACTAACTCTGTTTGTCCCTGTGTCCTTTCTCTGAGTGTCCCTGGTCCCAGAGCTGGATGCTTCAGATCTGTGGTTGATGTTCCACCAACTGGTCCAGTCTCCATCATGTCCACTGTGGGATGCTGCTGCTGACCTTCCTCCAGCCCTCTGCTTCCAGCTGCTCATTTCCACCAGTCTGCTCTGCATCACCCTCTCTATACTTGATCTGTTCTTCTACATACTGTTTGAATTTTACTACCAGCTATACATGGAGTAGATTTAATGCCAGAGCTGTACACCAGAACAGGAAACTATGGATCAGTTTACATGTTAGCTTCTACTTTGTATGAATCATCTGTCTGATCATACATGAATCCACCTGTGTGTTCTATGTTCTTTCTTCTCCACCCTCTCCACCTCTTCTTTTCCTCTCTACCTCTTCCTTCCCTCTCTTCCTCTTACGTTCCTCTCTTCCTCTTCTGTTCCTCTCTACCTCTTCTGTTCCTCTCTACCTCCTTCCAGCAGCAGATGTTCCCTCCCCAAATATAGATCCAGGTTCTGTTCCAGGTTTCTTCCTGGTAAAAGGTGTTTTTCTGCCTCTGTCTCCTTATTTCTGCTCTGAGGGTTCAAATGGGTTCTGAAAAGCGTCTTGACTCTTAAGATAATCTGACTGTAATTGGTGCTATATCAATAAAACTGGGGGCAGTGGTGGCCCAACAGTTAAGTTTCTGGACGACTGAGCAGAAGGTCAGAGGTTCAAACCCTGATGTGGCCTAACCCTAACCCTAACCCTAGAACAAGGCCCTTTACCCTTCCTGTTCTATGACTGACTCTGTTCTCTGACATCGACTGGGATCAGTGAAAAGAAACATTTCACAGTGCTGTATTTGTGACAGGGCTGCACAGTGGTCTAGTGGTTAGCACTTTTGCCTTGCAGCTAGAAGATCCCCGGTTCAAATCCCGGCCTGGGCCTGGGATCTTTCTGCATGGAGTTTGCATGTTCTCCCTGTGCATGCGTGGGTTTTCTCCGGGTACCCCGGCTTCCTCCCACAGTCCAAAAACATGCTGAGGTTAATTGGTTACTCTAAATTGTGTGAGTGTGATTGTGTGTCTGTATATGTAGCCCTGTGACAGACTGGTGACCTGTCCAGGGTGTCCCCAGGCGTGAACTAACCATGATGTCACCCGTTGGTTTCAACGCTGAGAAAATGAAACCCGGATTTTGCTACTTCCTGGTCGCCATTTTGGATTTTTTGGAGCCAGTGACGTAAAAAGCGTCATCAAACAGACTGGACCGGAGAGCAACTAGGGGCAGGACCAATCTATGGGCAGGTCAGACTGAAGCCAGACTGCTGAAAGCCTCGCCCTAAAGGATCTGTCAATCATTCCAGACAAGATTGTCTATCAAGTATAGCCACGCCCCCTGGCTCCGCCAACTTTAACGATTTATTTAAAATTCAGTATTCTTCTTCTTCTTCTTTTCCTTTCGGCTTTTCCCTTCAGGGGTCGCCACAGTGAATCAATTGCCTCCATCTAACCCTGTCTGCTGCATCTTCTTCTCTCACACCAACTACCTTCATGTCCTCTTTAACCACATCCATAAACCTCCTCTTTGGTCTTCCTCTAGGCCTCCTGCCTGGCAGTGGGAAACTCAGCATCCTTCTACCAATATATTCACTCTCTCTCCTCTGGACATGTCTGAACCATCTCAGTCTGGCCTCTCTGACTTTATCTCCAAAGCCTCTAACATGTGCTGTCCCTCTGATGTCCTCATTCCTGATCCTATCCATCCTGCTCACTCCCAAAGAGAACCTCAGCATCTTCAGTTCTGCTACCTCCAGCTCTGCCTCCTGTCTTTTCCTCAGGGACACTGTCTCCAGACCAAACAACATGGCTGGTCTCACCACAGTTTTGTAAACCTTTCCTTTCATTTTAGCTGAAACTCTTCTATCACACATCACACCTGACACTTTTCTCCAGCCGTTCCAGCCTGCCTGTACACGCTTCTTCACCTCTTTTCCACACTCTCCATTGCTCTGGACTGTTGACCCTAAGTACTTAAAATCCTCCACCTTCTTGATCTCTTCTCCCTGTAACCTCACTCTTCCACTTGGGTCCCTCTCATTCACACACAGATACTCCGTCTTGCTGCGGCTAACCTTCATTCCTCTCCTTTCCAGGGCAAACCTCCACCCCTCCAGCTTCTCCTCCACCTGTTCCCTGCTCTCACTACAGATCACAATGTCCTCTGCAAACATCATAGTCCATGGAGACTCCTGTCTAACCTCGTCTGTCATCCTGTCCATCACCATAGCAAACAAGAAGGGGCTCAGAGCTGATCCCTGATGTAGTCCCACCTCCACCTTGAACTCCTCTGTTACTCCTACAGCACACCTCACCACTGTCTTACAGTCCTCATACATGTCCATCCTACCTGTGGAGCATACCCACTAAAAGCATTGAACATCACACTTTCAATTTCTAGCTTCAGGCTCATCATTTGATCTGACACTCTTTTTACCTCCAGGACATTCCTAACAAACTCCTCCTTCAAGATAACTCCTACTCCACTTCTCTTCCTATCTACACCATGATAGAACAACTTGAACCCTGCTCCTGAACTTCTAGCTTTACTACCTTTCCACCTGGTCTCCTGGACACACAGTATGTCCACCTTCCTCCTCTGCATCATGTCAACCAGCTCTCTACCTTTTCCTGTCATAGTTCCAACATTCAAAGTCCCTACTCTCAGTCCTAGACTCTTGGTGTTCCTCTTCTCTCTCTTCCTACGAACACACCTTCCTCCTCTCCTTCTTCGACCAACAGTCGTCCATTTTCCACCGGCACCCTGTAGGTCGACAGCACCGATGGCGGTCGTTGTTAACCCGGGCCTCGACCGATCCAGTATGGAAGTCATACATTTGATTCGCATGTTTGATTTGGCCAAAGTTTTACATCGGATGCCCTTCCTGACACAACCCTCTGTATTTATCCGGGCTTGGGACCGGCACAATAAGACACTGGCTTGTGTCCCCTTGTGGCTACATTATTTAAAATTCAGTGGTGATTTATTTTAAGATCGGCCACCTGATCTCTCATCTTGACCATGAAAAATAACGGGAAAAAATCCTGAGCTGTAGAACATCAGTCTATCAAATTTTATTTTTTCCGGTGATGAATTGGGGTCTATGGAGCAAAAGCTTTTTGGAGCCAACCTTAGCGGACGGCGTGATATTGCAAGTTTTTGACACTTCTGGATGGGCTTCATTTTTGGAGCCAGATACTACGTCCATCTTTATATACAGTCTATGGGTGTCCCCTGCCTTCACCCGAGTCAGCTGGGATAGACTCCAGCACCCCCCATGACCCTAGTGAGGATAAAGCGGTGTATAGAGAATAGATGGATGGATGTATTTGCGACAAATAAAGGCTAATTATTATTATTATTATTAAATTGAACTGAATGACGCCACCTGGTGGACAGTTTAAATGCTGACGTTTCATCCAAATGAGAATCAAACAGGAAGTGACCTAAAACATGTAGGTAGAACAGATGAAGCTTCAGTGATTGGATCCTGGTGGATTTTCAGCCAATCAGAAGTCTGCATTCAGATGTTTATCTGCAGGACATGAAGCTGGTCTGAGAAATAATACCCCAAACTACCCCACAGGTGTGGGTGTTACCCCAAACTGCCCCACAGGTGTGGGTGTTACCCCAAACTACCCCACAGGTGAAGGTGTTACCCCAAACTACCCCACAGGTCCTAATGTTACCCCAACCTGCCCCACAGGTCCTAATGTTACCCCAAACTGCCCCACAGGTCCTAATGTTACCCCAAACTACCCCACAGGTGTAGGTGTTACCCCAAACTGCCCCAGAGGTGTTGATGTTACCCCAAACTGCCCCACAGGTGTGGGTGTTACCCCAAACTACCCCACAGGTGTAGGTGTTACCCCAGGTCCTAATGTTACCCCAACCTGCCCACAGGTCCTAATGTTACCCCAAACTGCCCCACAGGTGCTAATGTTACCCCAAACTACCCCACAGGTGTAGGTGTTACCCCAAACTGCCCCAGAGGTGTTGATGTTACCCCAAACTGCCCCACAGGTGTTAATGTTACCCCAAACTACCCCACAGGTGCGAATGTTACCCCAAACTACCCCACAGGTGCTAATGTTACCCCAAACTACCCCACAGGTCCTAATGTTACCCCAAACTATCCCACAGCTGTAGGTGCTACCCCAAACTACCCCACAGGTGCTAATGTTACCCCAAACTACCCCACAGGTGCTAATGTTACCCCAAACTACCCCACAGGTGCTAATGTTACCCCAAACTACCCCACAGGTCCTAATGTTACCCCAAACTACCCCACAGGTGTAGGTGTTACCCCAAAGGACCCCACAGGTGTTGATATTACACCAAACTACCCCACAGGTGCTAATGTTACCCCAAACTACCCCACAGGTGTAGGTGTTACCCCAAACTGCCCCACAGATCCTAATGTTACCCCAAACTACTCCACAAGTGTTGATGTTACCCCAAACTACCCCACAGGTGTTAATGTTACCCCAAACTACCCCACAGGTGTAGGTGTTACCCCAAACTACTCCACAAGTGTTGATGTTACCCCAAACTACCCCACAGGTGTAGGTGTTACCCCAAACTACCCCACAGGTGTAGGTGTTACCCCAAACTGCCCCAGAGGTGTTGATGTTACCCCAAACTACCCCACAGGTGTTAATGTTACCCCAAACTACCCCACAGGTTCTAATGTTACCCCAAACTACCCCACAGGTATTAATGTTACCCCAAACTACCCCACAGGTGTAGGTGTTACCCCAAACTACCCCACAGGTTCTAATGTTACCCCAAACTACCCCACAGGTGTTAATGTTACCCCAAACTACCCCACAGGTGTAGGTGTTACCCCAAACTACCCCACAGGTGTAGGTGTTACCCCAAACTGCCCCAGAGGTGTTGATGTTACCCCAAACTACCCCACAGGTGTTAATGTTATCCCAAACTACCCCACAGGTGCTAATGTTACCCCAAACTACCCCACAGGTCCTAATGTTACCCCAAACTGCCCCACAGGTGCTGATGTTACCCCACACTACCCCACAGGTCCTAATGTTACCCCAAACTACCCCACAAGTGTTGATGTTACCCCAAACTACCCCACAGATGTTAATGTTACCCCAAACTACCCTAAAGGTGTTAATGTTACCCCAAACTACCCAGCAGGTCCTAATGTTACCCCAAACTACCCCACAGGTGTAGGTGTTACCCCAAACTACCCCACAGGTGTAGGTGTTACCCCAAACTACCCCACAGGTGTAGGTGTTACCCCACACTACCCCACAGGTCCTAATGTTACCCCAAACTACCCCACAAGTGTTGATGTTACCCCAAACTACCCCACAGATCCTAATGTTACCCCAAACTACTCCACAAGTGTTGATGTTACCCCAAACTACCCCACAGGTGTTAATGTTACCCCAAACTACCCCACAGGTTCTAATGTTACCCCAAACTACCCCACAGGTGTTAATGTTACCCCAAACTACCCCACAGGTGTAGGTGTTACCCCAAACTACCCCACAAGTGTAGATGTTACCCCAAACTGCCCCAGAGGTGTTGATGTTACCCCAAACTACCCCACAGGTCCTAATATTACCCCAAATTACCCCACAGGTGTAGGTGTTACCCCAAACTACCCCACAGGTGTAGATGTTACCCCAAACTACCCCACAGGTGTAGGTGTTACCCCAAACTACCCCACAGGTGTAGATGTTACCCCAAACTGCCCCAGAGGTGTTGATGTTACCCCAAACTACCCCACAGGTCCTAATATTACCCCAAATTACCCCACAGGTGTAGGTGTTACCCCAAACTACCCCACAGGTGTAGATGTTACCCCAAACTACCCCACAGGTGTAGGTGTTACCCCAAACTACCCCACAGGTGTAGATGTTACCCCAAACTGCCCCAGAGGTGTTGATGTTACCCCAAACTACCCCACAGGTGTTAATGTTACCCCAAACTACCCCACAGGTGTAGGTGTTACCCCAAACTACCCCACAGGTGTAGATGTTACCCCAAACTGCCCCAGAGGTGTAGGTGTTACCCCAAACTACCCCACAGGTGTAGATGTTACCCCAAACTGCCCCAGAGGTGTTGATGTTACCCCAAACTACCCCACAGGTCCTAATATTACCCCAAACTACCCCACAAGTGTTAATGTTACCCCAAATTACCCCACAGGTGTTAATGTTACCCCAAACTGCCCCACAGGTCCTAATGTTACCCCAAACTACCCCACAGGTCCTAATGTTACCCCAAACTGCCCCACAGGTCCTAATATTACCCCAAACTGCCCCACAGGTCCTAAAGTTACCCCAAACTCCCCCACAGGTCCTAATGTTACCCCAAACTGCCCCACAGGTCCTAAAGTTACCCCAAACTCCCCCACAGGTCCTAATGTTACCCCAAACTGCCCCACAGGTCCTAATGTTACCCCAAACTACCCCACAGGTGTTAATGTTACCCCAAACTACCCCACAGGTCCTAATGTTACCCCAAACTGCCCCACAGGTGCTGATGTTACCCCAAACTACCCCACAGGTGTTAATGTTACCCCAAACTGCCCCACAGGTCCTAATGTTACCCCAAACTGCCCCACAGGTCCTAATGTTACCCCAAACTGCCCCACAGGTGCTGATGTTACCCCAAACTACCCCACAGGTGTTAATGTTACCCCAAACTACCCCACAGGTCCTAATGTTACCCCAAACTGCCCCACAGGTCCTAATGTTACCCCAAACTGCCCCACAGGTGCTGATGTTACCCCAAACTACCCCACAGGTGTTAATGTTACCCCAAACTGCCCCACAGGTCCTAATATTACCCCAAACTGCCCCACAGGTCCTAATGTTACCCCAAGCTGCCCCACAGGTCCTAATATTACCCCCAAACTACCCCACAGGTGCGAATATTACCCCAAACTGCCCCACAGGTCCTGATGTTACCCCAAACTGCCCCACAGGTCCTGATGTTACCCCAAACTGCCCCACAGGTCCTGATGTTACCCCAAACTGCCCCACAGGTCCTGATGTTACCCCAAACTGCCCCACAGGTGCAGGTGTTCCCTCAACCAGCTGCTTGTGATCCAATCCTTCTGCAGTGTTTTCTGTCAATGGGACCAGCAGCTCAGAGAAACTGGTTTCCTCCTCAGGTACAGGATGTGTTGAACACACTGAAGTCTCTGGAAGTTTCTCTCCACCTCTGTTAACCTGCTGACTGAACACATTCTCGTTCTTTATTCCATCTGTCATTCCACCACACTTATTTCAGGGGCTTGAATCCAAGAACAGACAGCAGCTCATTGATCAGCTTTATTTATTGATCAGTTTACAGTGTGATTGATCTCAGTATGAACTCTTGGTCCACATGCAGAAACAGAGGGAAAAGCCACAGCTCCTTTCACCAGCAGATAAATGTGTTTCATAAATGATCATCAGAAGGAGGTGAAACTGATTCATGTTAGTCTGGAGCTGATTCAGGTCATCACATTTCACAATCACTACCTTTATTCCTTTATTATCTTTATAAGTGGAGTTACAAGGAGCTTTAACATCATTAAAGTCTACAGAACATTAAAAACAATCAAAGAAGACAAACATCAGAAAGACTCAAATATTCCTCATCTTCCTGTCTGTGTAGGAGGCTTTAAAGCTTTTGGTCCTGAGACCCTGATGGAGCTTTTTAACAGTCAGGAGGAGATCAAACAGTGAAAACATTTCTATTTTCTGATCAACTGATTACATGAGAGTTCAAACAAGCTGTGGTTTATAATCATTAGTTTCCTCCATCTTCATGGTAAATGTCCAGCTGCTGCTCTGTCTGTCTGCTCAGCCTGATGTCTTTCATTTCATCCTTTCTTTCCCAGCTGATCTCATTTTATCCCACACAGACTGCACTGCTCCTTTGTTTCCTTCATCCTGGCATTTTTTCATCTTCTCCAGCATATGGACCTTCACTCTGTCTCGTTTCTTCTTCATCTTCTCAATCAGGAAGTCCAGCTGGACGGAGGTGGAACCTGAATGAACTTTCAGAGCGATCTGGTTCAGTTTGACAACATGTTGGTAGGCCTCCTCCACCCACCGAGTTTTTTCTGCTTCCAGCTTATTCATTTCTGTTTTCAGGTTTTCCAAAAGACTCGACTTCTTCTCACTTTCTGCCTGATTCTTCTCATATTTTGGCTTCATGTCTTCCAGAGTCTTCTTCACTCTCCTCGTCTTGGTCACATAGATCCACTCTTCTTTCACATGATCTTCTACACGACACTTCCTGGTACATGAAGTACAGCGGCCACCTTTCATGATCTCACAGTGTCCAGGATACCAGGCTACTGTACATCCAGGATAGTGACAGTTCTCTTCACAGACTTTACAGGTGACAGCTCCATCATAAAACCCTAACCCCCACATCCCACCTTTGATATCTTCTTTATCTTTGTAGGTCTCATCAACTTCCACAGTGAACTCCTTGTTCTTCTTCATCTCCTCCTCATATTTCTTCAGAACTTCTTCATCCTGTTCAATTGCTTTCTGTTTTTCTTCAATACTCTTGATTCTCTCTTCCAGGTTTTGGATGCAGGCTGTCAGTTGTTCTCGTTCCTTCAACACTTCAACTGTTTCATTCAGCTTCTGAGGTCCAGTTTCTTCCAGGAAGGTCATGAACTGTTTCATTCCTCTATCTGTTACTCTCCATGCATGCTCTAACCCTAACTCTTCTTCCTCTGTTCTTTCTTCATGCTGACAGTTATTAAACAGGAAGTAAACAGGCTGATTCTTCTCATTTCTGGCACATTTGATCTCTGCAACTTCAAGAGCCTGAAGAACATTTTTAGGATTTGTTCCATCTGAGTGTGTGATGAGAGCTACGATGTTTTCCTCTATATTGTTTCCAAACAGAGACATCATTGAATTAAAGATGTACTTCAGTCGATCACTCAGTCGATTATCACTGGACTTCATCACCAGACCCACTGCATTAATTTCATGAACTCCAACATCTGATCGAAACCAGACCAACAACTTTTGAGGGACGAGGAGGTCACGTTCTTCTCCTCTGGTGTCTCCAAATCCAGGAGTATCGATGATGGTCAGAGAGTAGGGCAGAGTTTCATCTTCAAAACCAAAAACCTGGTATACGATCACATCTGATGTCTGACTTTCTGTCTGACTTCTCATCTCGTCCTCTACGATCTGAAACCAGACCTCATCCTCCCACTTCACTCCCATGGTGTGGTTGACCAGAGCATTGATCAGAGTAGATTTTCCTGTTCCTGTTTCTCCCACAAGTAAGATGGTTTTATTTACCTTGCTCAAATTTCTTTCTCCAACAGTCAGTTTTGTCAGAGTTCCAAAGGTCTCTTTCTTTGGTTTCAGCTGGTAGATAGAAGGAGATTCTGAACGTAGCAGAAGACTTTTGGAGATGATGTCCTTGTATTTAGATGAGGCGTTGCTGAACCTGCAGAGAAAAGTAGAGAACCTGTTTAATACTCACATAAAGTTCTATGTACAAAGTTTTATTGTTCTGTAGTTGTGTCATTACCATTTACGTATTTACTATTTTAGTTCCAGAAGCTGTAATGATCCATGAACACGTGGTTTTGAAAATACTACTAGTCAACATCTGCACTATACACACTACCAGTCATATTTGGAGACACTTTTTCATTGATTCGAATGAGAAAATGTGTCTTAACTTTTGACTGGTAGTGTTTATTTTTTTATGTGTTTAAAGATGGAACTTTTCATGATAGCTTCAGTTCTTTTCAGATGGTTTTCATTTTAATATTACAGATTCTGAATCAATAACATTATCAGTAATAACAGTGGAAATTTCTGTTTCTTGTCTTTTGTAGTTCCTCAGATATTGTTGTTCAAACAGTCTCAAATTTTAATGTGAGAAAATTTGCTGACAGTGGATTGACAGGTCTCTAGACTATTGGATATATCAATGTATATACTTTGCACTGGTCTCCTGGAGTGATCATCTCGATGGGGTTGTATCTATCTATCTATCTATCTATCTATCTATCTGTCTGTATATCTATCTATCTATCTATCTATCTATCTATCTATCTATCTATCTATCTATCTATCTATCTGTCTGTCTATCTATCTATCTATCTATCTATCTATCTATCTATTAGTGCTGGGTTGAAAAAATCGCTTCGCCGATTTTAAATCGATTCTCATTTAAATTTCAAAAAATCGATTCACACATCAAAAGATCGATTTTTATACACACGTGTATTTTTACATTTATTTTTTTCCTGGGTGAACTTTAACCCCACTAGTGACGTGACTCGAGCAGGCGCGGTGTGAAGATACTGCGAGTTCTCTTAACAACATGGCGTCGGGCAGTAGCTGTGCAGTTAGCCAAACTCCGGATTTGAAAAGGCCAGAGTCGCTCAGAGCGGATATCTGGAATTATTTCGGGTTTAGGAACGACGATTCGAGAAAGGAGCTTGACAAGAGCAAAGCCATTTGCAAGATATGCCAGATGGAGGTAAAGTTTTGCGGAAACACGACCAACCTCAGGAACCACATGCAGCGACACCACCAAGACATCATGTCCAAGACCGCAACAAAAAAAAACTTAAGGAAGCTTTACAACTACCAGCTAGCTCTCCACGCGCTAACAAAATAACTGAGGCGATAGCGGGCTTTATTTGCAGTGCCATGGTCCCGTATTCCGTTGTTGAAAACTCGGGCTTCAGGCAGCTCATCAAGGTATGTGAACCGCACTATGTTATGGTGACACGAAAACGGATGGCTGAACAAGTTACCCCAAACATGTACGACGTAGTAAAAGAAGGGGTGAAAAGCAAGCTGCAGTCAGCTGAGAGATTGGCCATTACAAGTGACACGTGGACGTCCGTGGCTACGGAATCTTACATGAGTGTGACAGCACACTACATCGATGAGGATTGGAGCCTCAAACGTGCTACAGAATTGAAATAATCGATTCTGCATCTCAAGAATCCGAATCGAATCGATTCTTGTGATGCAACTACAAAGTTTCTCATTAACCTTTGGCTAAGGTGCTGTGGTACTAAGTACAGTTATGAGGAACATTATGCTCCAACATGGTGTTTGTTTTGGCCAATCCATGTCTGGCACAAAAGTCCAACAGCAGAACACCACTGGGGTTCAGATCAGGTAAGCTGTTTCCCCCAATCATCTTCCTCCAGGTTTCTAAAACATCGTACATGTGAGTATTGAAGGTTCCTCAGAAGAACTATGGTGTATTGAGGTGAAACCCCTCCAGGAACCATCCAGAGACTCCAAGAAGGCAGAAAACTCTGAGCTGCTGTTCAGAACATAACCTGTCAGAGTTTTCCCTCAATGACATGTGGTCACAGAGAGGTAACCCTCTGGTTCTCTGAGAAAACTCCAACAAAGCAGAACTCACCAGGACCTTGTGAGTTCACCCACCCAGCACCTTTCACCCTGGACCACCCTGATACAGGAGGAGTCTGGTTCCAGGATCTTTGCTTTGTGTGGAACTGAGTTCAACTATTTCCATCCAGTGCTGCTCCTCCTCCCAACAACCACAGTCCATCACATCCAGGTTCCTGTCCGGTCCACCACCCAGCTTACACTGCACCTGACCCCAAAGACCATCTCTGTGAGTGGTGGGTCCACTGGGTGGAGGTCCATGTAGCTTCCTGGTCTGTGTCCTACCAAACCCCATGGACCAAGACTCAGCCACCAGCTAGGAGCTCCTCTACTCAACCTGGATCCAGGAGGACCACCTGGATCCATATCCTGGGTAAGGTAGGACTCCTCCTCATTACTGGAATTACTGAGAATCATTTATCTGCTCTTAGTGGACATTCAATGTCCCATAAAATCAACCAGTGTCCTCCAGTCCCTTCTTGTCCTGCAGCTGTGCAGCAAATACACAAATAGAACTCAGGGTGAAAGAAAAGCTGGAAACAACTAGAATCCTGCAGTGATTCAGAGTCAGAGCATCAGTATTTTGAGGCAGACTGCTTTGTTTTCAGCTACAGACTGGATCTAAAGATGGATGCAGCCACAGAGACATCACTGGTTGGTTTCTGTTCTACTGCTGTCAGACCATTTACAGTCAGTTTATAATCAAGTTAAATTCATCTGAATGATTTCTCTGTAGCTCCTGTGAGCAGTGTTGCCATTTCAGAGACTTTGTCGCTGGATTTAGACATTTTTCACACTTATTTAGAGACTTTATTTCCAAAAGCACCTCATGACAAATATAAGAACTTTGTGTAAAAATCTTGGCTGCAGATTGGGCCCATGACTGAAAACAGAACATTTCTGTGGTTGTTTGTTCCCAGATGGAGGCTGTGCACAGAGTCAGTAAAAATAAAGACTTGGTATTTTCTCACTTCTCTGAGGACGGTTTGACATGAAATCTCTGAATTGTCAGCTCAGTGGTTGTTTTTAACTCCTGTGTTTGTGGTCAGACCACGTTCTAAAATCAGGACTTCAGATGAAGCTGCTGCTGGTTAACATGGATGAGTTCCACTGTTCCATCCTGGTTCTAACCCTGACAGCAGAAACATCTGGACATGAGAACAGCTGGACTGTAGTTCAGCTGTATTCATCAGAGGGCTGTTACTCACGTTGCCATGCTGTGATCTGATGCTCAGGGATCCTCACTGTGAAGATGATGATGTTCTTGGTGGCTGCTCTTCAGTCTCTGAATGACATTAAAACAGAAATAATTCACCTTAAACAGCTCCACTGGTCTGAGGTGTAGAAGTCTGTAAATAGCAATCAGATGTAAAAGAGACAAATACTGAGTGTTAAAGTCCAACTCCTCTGTGGTCAGTATTTGACATCATTTACTAAATGTAAGCTGTGAAATTCAGCTCAGTTTGATGTGAACAGAATGAATTCACATGAGGTCAGAATCCTCCAATATGATGTCATGGACACAAAGATTGTCTCTGACAGCACTCAGTGGAGAAGCAGTTTAACAGTTCAGGTTTGAGGTCTGCCAGCAGCTCAGCAAGGCTAAACGTAGCATTAGCTCATTAGCATGAGCAGAATCCAGCTGAGGCTGATGGAACACAGTTAGATCTGCAGGGATTCACTCACAAACCAAAGCACACCTTCATCAGTAACACACATTCTTCTTCTTATTCAATGTTTAAGCTTCTAGATTTAGCTATTTCTATTTTCCCTTCAGATAGCCTAAAGTCTACAATCTGTAAGTTTATTCTGATGTTTACACATTTTATTATGCTCTCAGGAACCACATGAGACAAACACAGAATGTTTGGTGTCATTCTGATCACCAGTTTAAGACTTTCAGAATGACACTGATCAACACAAGTAGATTTGATGAATGAATGATTATTGAACCTGAAATATTCCTGGTAAAGGTCTCTTTACTGACTTTGATAACATACTTCAGCGGTGCCCCTGATAAACGAGTGCAGTTCTAATCAAAGTGTAGTTTCTACAATTCCACGGTGCAGACACATTTATTACATTTTTATGGTTCCTGTGTATGAGGCTAATCTCTCCTAAGTTTGTTACAGCAGCAGAAAAAGCAGCAGGAAAGTTCTGATGAGAGGAAGTTTCAGTTCCATTGTGGATGAAGTTAAACTTTAGAGGATCATCTGTCAGAGTAATGTCATTAATGGATCTTACCTGAACTGCTGGATTCAGACGATCTGAGGAGCTGAGGAGGACGATCAGCTGTTTTATTCCCCTGATAATAACATCATATGATTTCTGAGAAACCTCACCAAGAGCCTTTTGACCCGTCTGCTGACAGCGTGTTCCTCTGATCATGTGATTTCAGAGAAACTTTAGAAACTGAACTGAAACTGATTACACATTAAAACTTGTTCCTCATGTCTTGTTATCTTCACTTCATCTGTATTTGTGTTTGTAACCCGGATAAAAATGCATGAAATAGTAAAACACTAAGTAAAAGTTAATAAATAGTGAAAGAAGTAAATTCATTTATTTCATATTTCTAAGTTCATTTAAAAAGCCACGTTCATGGTAAAGTGTTAAAAACGTATAAGTCTAAGAAATGTTATTATATAGTAGTATTTTATTTTTGTGCATTATTTTGTGAAAAATGTATTTTCCTACCTCGATTGTGTCGTTGAATGTAGCATAAGTTCTGGAAGAGAGAGAACGTGCCAGAACGAGTTAGATTGAGTTTGGCCTTTGAAGAGATAACATTCTCAAGATTATTAGCTTGTTTTCCATAACTTTTTGCTGAAGTTGAGCCGTGTTTTTTGTTTTCAACAAGAAACCACCGTTGTGTACGGTGACTGAGTTAGGTGGGACACGAAGTAGTTTCAGCACGAGGCTGCAGGACTGTGTTGTTACCGCTCATTGCCGGCTACAGGAGCAGAGGCTAACACAGCCATTGCTAACCAAAGGACTACTGCTAGCCGCCGTTTCACCAACCTCGTGGGACAATGGGGCTAGTGGAGGGTCGTTGCCGAATTGGACAGCGATAAAGAGGATCGGACTACGTTGGAGGAGAGGACGTGTTGGAGAGGACGTGTCGCCGTGGGACGAGACCGCGCACCTTCATCGCCATTGCTGGATCTGGATCGTGGAGTTGCCCTCGTGGAGCCGAGTACACGCTGCTTGCCCTGGATCACTCTGGTTGGATTTACACTATTTCACAAGGTACTGTGCTTTATTTTATTTTTCGCTCTCTGAGTGAAGCGACCGCTTTCTTTTGGGTTTCAACGAACACAAGCAGCGACACAGGCCTGCAGCGTAGGTTATTGTGCCGGCTTTAGCACTAGTTATTAGCCAGTATTGTTCTGCTGTGAGTGCCTGGAGTGTGGGGATTCATTCTGTGAGAGTTTACTGTGCTGGTGACCAGAAATTAAGACCTGCCTCTTATTTATTTTCTATATTTTTTTATTAAATTAAATTATTACTGTTTTCTCACTTTACCTTGGGTTTGGTGTCAATTCGTTGCCAATTAAGTACTGTTGTCAATATTGAAATTCAGTGCCAGTTTTTAAAGTTACCTTTTAGATCCAAATTCTTAGAGAGGAGTTCATTTAAAATATTTAAAAGTACGAGAGTACACTGAAAACGAACCCAAAGCCCACTCATTTCATTTCGTGAGTAAACTAGGGCTACATGTTTTTATTTTGTCCAACAGTTTAGATGGTAGAAGCACTGATGTAGTTTGGTTCCATGTTCAGGGGCCTGTTTCACGAAGCAGGTTTTACAAACTCTGAGTTTCTTCCTCAACTCTGAGTTGATCTACTCTGAGATAGAAAACTCTGAGTTTTTGGTTTCACAACGGCTGGTTTGAGTTGGTTTAATCAACTCGGAGTAGTTTGACCTGGAGTTACGCGCGTGCACCGCAACTCTGAAAAGACAGCATCAATGGAACCCCGATTCGACGAGTCACCATGGAAACGGGGAAGCGAAAGGCTGCGTTTTTGAACTGGAAGTTTTTAATGCGCTCATATTGCGAGTTTGAACACGTTTTTAGAAAGAAGTGCAACACCGCTGCAGCTGCAAAAGAGAGAGAGACGGCGTGGAGAACAGCCCGGATCAATGCGTAAGTTTAAATGTAGTCCTTTGTAATCGTAATAATATTACAGGGAATAACTGTCTGAATGGTAGAATAGTAAGTTATTTCATTTAGGGGAAATCCTGCAGGGCAGCAGCTTAAGATGAAATATAAAAACATTGTTCAAACAGGTCAGACCTCGGCATTATTTCATGGAGGTACTTCATGTTGATCATGTTTTACATTGTAAAGTAGCCTAAATATTAAGTGGCTGTTTGACTGTGCAGTTGTTTTATCCACACATAGTCTAAATGTCTGCATCCATATCATGTCCTGTTAAATAATTAAGACTATTTAAACTAACATAGACTTCTGCTCAGCCAACAGAAAGAAAGCAGATGTCTGTAAAACGGTGGAATAAAAGGTCATGGATGCTAGGCATGTAACGATATGAAAATTTGACATCACGATAATTGTGATCAAAATTATCACGGTTATCGATATTATCACGGTATTGTGAAATATGTTCAAAATGTTTAAAAAGTACTCATAGGCACACTTAAATCAATGAACAACGTTTTTATTTTAGAAAAACCAATCAAAATATGAGCTTAAACCTTAAATAACATATTAATAAGCTTAAAAAATTAAAGAGGGGACCTTAAAAGAGCCAGGAGGTAGTCCGTTTGCTTGAAAGCAACATTAGGAATAACAAAGTACAACAAAAAAAGTAAGGCGCCACTGCCTCATAAAGATTAACAAATAAATAAAATTTAAATAAAATTACATTCTTTATATTGTGCAAATAGTAAGAATCTTCACATTCAGTGCTCAGAAAGATCTAGTCTTACAAATATAATATAATACAATAACACTACTATATAAAACAAAGTAAAAATGATTTTGTGAAGGAACTTTATAGTGAGGCACAGCAACCTTCATCAGCTTCAAAAATCCATGCCTCTCAACACTTTGAAATGGCATCATGTCTTTTGCAATAAAATATGAGATAGCTGCTGTGAGGTCTTTGGAATGTTTCGATGTCGGTCCATAAGCAGCCTTCCTTTCAAACGCCTGGGTTATTGTTTGTGCCACTGTGACCGAAGAAGTAGAAGCTGTTAGAGGATTTGTCCTGGTTCTGTCCACTACACGCCCTCTCTGTAAATAAGAGGAAAGCAAACTTATAATGGTTATTATTAAATCATTATTATTCATCATCACACACACGCACTCCCCTCCCCAACCACCCACACCCACACACACACACACACACACCATGTAACGCTGTCTTCTGAACATTAACCGGACTTTCTGTCGGCAACAACGGTGCATTTAGCTTTAGCCACGGAGCTAGTATTGTGCCGGAGCAGAAACGGGACGAACACGCACAGTTTTCACGGTTCTCTAAGCCCCACATGCATTCATTCCAAGTTTACTTACCTTTAACTCGCTGCACAGTTGCGGGTGGTGGTCCCGTAGATGAGCCAGCATGTTGGACGTGTTTCCACCCTTTGCCGATATTTTCTTGTGGCATTTTCGGCAGACTGGGCTGCTTTCTTCCACCAGTCTCCCTTGCGCGTCTTTATAAAATCCGAAGTACGCCCAGACTTCGGACTTGGTTCGTTTGGATGGTGGAAAAATCTCTCCACTGCCGGTGTCCTCTGTACGGTGGCCGACAGGGACCAACGAACTGCAACTTTCCAAAACTCCTCAGTTCAGGAAAACAGCTTCAAGTACAGAAACGATGCAAAATCACAAACTCAAACACAGATCTAAACGAGGTACAAAAGAGGATCGTGGTGCAAATGAAATAACGCGCTGAAAAAAAACAAAACGCGCTGCTGAAAGAGGAACGATGGAAAGGAGAAAACGATCTCCAAACCAAAAAACGATCTGCAAATCAAGTAACGATTCCAAAACAAGAAACGATCTGCAAACTAAGAAGCGATTTCCAAAACAAGAAACGATCTGCAAACTAAAAAACGATTTCCAAACCAAGAAATGATCTTCCAATGAAAAACGCTGCATTACCGGTCACTACGAACGGAGCAGGGGACGCTCTCGGCATAATGGGATGGAGAGAGAGAGACAGGACCGGACAGCTGCCTGAACCAGTGTCTTTACCTGAACGACTGTGCATAAAAATGATTATAAGTGGGCTTGAAATGTTCAGATCATGTTGTTGTATACAAAATCACTTCTAAATATCACTATCCTGGTTCAGTAACTGGCATTATAGGTGTACTAAAATGTCCTACAGAAAGTAATTTTATTTAAACATAATTAAATGTAATTAAGCCCCTCCTTATTCTATGGCACGGACACAGTGATGATTTGGTTTCAAAATCCTCTGCAGTGCATATGTATAGTGTTATCCTCTGGTACGCCTTCCCTATTTCGTCCTTGTACTTCTGGACAGTGAAAGGCTCATCTGAAGCAGGACAGTGATATTTAGAAGTGATTTTGTATACAACAACATGATCTGAACATTTCAAGCCCACTTATAATCATTTTTATGCACAGTCGTTCAGGCAAAGACACTGGTTCAGGCAGCTGTCCGGTCCTGTCTCTCTCTCCATCCCATTATGCCGAGAGCGTCCCCTGCTCCGTTCGTAGTGACTGGTAATGCAGCGTTTTTCATTCGAAGATGGTTTATTGGTTTGGAAATCGTTTCATGTTCTGGAAATCGTTTCTTAGTTTGCAGATCGTTTCTTATTTTGGAATCATTACTTGATTTGCAGATCGTTTCTTGTTTAGGAATCATTACTTGATTTGCAGATCGTTTCTTGTTTAGGAATCGTTACTTGATTTGCAGATCGTTTCTTGTTTAGGAATCGTTACTTGATTTGCAGATCGTTTTTTGGTTTGGAGATCGTTTTCTCCTTTGCATTGTTCCTCTTTCAGCAGCGTGTTTTGTTTTTTCAGCGCATTATTTCATTTGCACCACGATCCTCTTTTATACCTCGTTTAGATCTGTGTTTGAGTTTGTGATTTTGCATCGTCCTGAGATTTTCCGGATTGTGGCGATCAAACACGGTTTAACGGTAATTAAAATTTGAAACGGTAGTACTAACTGTCAAGACATTTTACCGCGGTTTATCATTTTAATCGTCATGTAATCGTTACATCCCTAATATATATATATATATATATATATATGTGTGTGTGTGTGTGTGTGTGTGTGTGTGATTATTTCGTTCTCTTTTGTGTCTTTTTTTTGTCTTTTGGCCCCTTCACACACATACCTTGTAACTGTAAGTAGGCAACACTCCACAGATTTCTCCAAATGGTAGTTTAAGTTTACTGAAACATGTCACTGATCTAGGATGAAGAGGATGAAACTGTGTCTGCTGCCTTTACAGAGGGGGATCCAGAAAGACATACAGAGGATGTTACTGATAGTTCTCTTCTCATTCACATTCTGGGTGGAATATAGAGTGTGACATTTAGCCTCCACTGAAGTGTTGCACATTCTCATCCTTTTTAACAGAGCATGGCTGGACAGCAGCAGGATGGTTCCTCAGCTTCCACTGCACAGACTGACACAGTGAGATGGATGTTCAGGAAACACCAGAGCTTCATTCTGTGGAATTCATGTGCAACTGTAGAATTGAATGTCCTCTATGTATTCCCAGTTATCAGTAAAACAGATTTACAAACTGCATTTGCTGAGAAAAATCCAAAAAACAGATTAGGAGGGCAGATCTGTAAATTGAAATACTGGAGCACAAGTTAGAGGTGGTGATGGTCACAGGAGAATTATGTTAACTACTGGAACATTAACTGAACTATCTTTTATTTGTAGGAAATAAAGAAGAGCAAATGAAATGTGTATCATGTCTTTATTTGCTGTGGTGGTGATGATGGAGACTTAAACTCTAAAGTGATTATTGCATACGGTGTCTCTGACTGCTCTGCTGTCCTGGATAGCTGCAGGTGGATGGGCTCATCATCTGGGTCTTCAGTTTGTAGGGCAGGGTGTTGCTCTCCTCTAATAGTGGTAATATTATGAAGAACAACACATGCCACAGTAATATCACAGGCCCTCTCAGGGGTCACCCTGAGGAGACGTAGGCTCTGGAAACGGGCTTTCAGCAGGCCTATGGTCATCTCCACCCGGGCTCTGGTCCTGCAGTGAGTCCGGTTGAAGTTCTGTTGGGGGCCTGGTTCAGGGTATGAGGTCATCAGCCTGGGTTGTCATGGTAACCCCTGTCACCCAGCAGAAGGCCATCAAACTCTCCTGTAATGTATAGTGGATACATCAGAGCATATTAAAGGAGGGAGACAAGAGAATTCTATTGTGAAAATCTTTATGCTGCTGACCACGCTGCAGTCTGTTGCTCAGGTTAGACTCTCCATAAATCCTGGAGTCATGAACAGACCCAGACCACGTGGCCTCCACATTAGAAATGATGCATGCAGCATCACATATGATCTGGACAGTGCAGAGAATGACAGATGTTGAACTATGATGCAGTCTTTAACATTTAGAAACAGTAGTCAGTCTACCTGTAGCCTACCTGCACATTTATGCTGTGAATGGACTTCCTGTTCATGATGTGAGGGAGCTGTGATGGGGATGTGTGTGCATCTATGCAGCCAATCACACTGGGAAATCCTAAAAGAAATTAAAATCCCAGTCTGAGGCTGCAGCACAATGTCATTAACAGAATATGATTTAAAATGAATGTAACAGATCTCTACATCATTCACCTGCAATCCTGTGGATCCTCCTTGATGTTCTGACAGGTTTGTGTCCACAATGATGGTAAAAGTCGTTTCAGAGCCAGGAAAACTTTTCTGACTGTCCTCCATACAGTTGTCTTACTCTGCATCTCTGACATCATATAAAAACTTCCATTTGCAAAGAACCGCAGCGCAACACACAATATCTGCTGGATGTGAGAGCATGACTGGTTGGTGATGTAAATGTAAGGACGGATTAGGTTGTTTATGTAGATTATGGACTTGAAACGATGACGAAACGGTACCGCTCAAACCGATAATTGTCCGGAAATGCGAGAACATTTATGCTCGGTCTGATAACAATCTACCGACGAATATTTAATGATCTGTGCAGTAATGCTGCTCCTTTATCCACTGGATCGTTAATAAAAGCTGTTCTACGCCAAAACTCGCTCGCTTACTGACTGAATGAATGAGGAAATGAAACAGTGTGTGGCTGAAAGAGGGCGGAGACGGAGAGAAACTGGAGGTTTTCTCAGATAAACCTGCTGGCGAGCAGGTTAGAGTCATAGAGTCTGTTACTGCGGTAACTGACCCAGAGTTGAAGTTACCCCTCTTAGTGAAACAGGCTAGAGTTACCCCTCTGTCTCAGGGTTAAGTTACCTCGCTTTGTGAAACGGAAAACTCTGAGTTTCCCTCATTTCAGGGTTAAGAAACTCAGAGTTTTCAGTGAACCTGCTTCATGAAACAGGCCCCTGGGGTTAAAATGAGTGATATTCTGTTTTTTACACACTCCGAGACCAGATTATTTGGATTATACACACAAATGAAGTTTTAGGTTTTGTTTCACACACAGTTTTATTCACCTACACACGTGGACAAAATTGTTGGTACCCCTCAGTTAAAGAAGGAAAAACCCACAATTCTCACTGAAATCACTTGAAACTCACAAAAGTAACAATAAATAAAAATTTATTGAAAATTAAATAATCAAAATCAGCCATCACTTTTGAATTGTTGATTAACATAATTATTTAAAAAAACAAACTAATGAAATAGGGCTGGACAAAAATGATGGTACCCATAACTTAATATTTTGTTGCACAACCTTTTGAGGCAATCACTGCAATTAAACGATTTCTGTATTTGTCAATGAGCGTTCTGCAGCTGTCAACAGGTATTTTGGCCCACTCCTCATGAGCAAACAGCTCCAGTTGTCTCAGGTTGATGGGTGTCTTCTCCAAATGGCATGTTTCAGCTCCTTCCACATATGTTCAATGGGATTCAGATCTGGGCTCATAGAAGGCCACTTTAGAATAGTCCAACGCTTTTCTCTCAGCCATTCTTGGGTGTTTTTGGCTGTGTGTTTTGGATGGTTGTCCTGTTGGAAGACCCATGACCTGCGACTGAGACCAAGCTTTCTGACACGAGGCAGCACATTTCTCTCCAGAATGCCTTGATAGTCTTCAGATTTCATCGTACCTTGCACACTTTCAAGACACCCTGTGCCAGATGCAGCAAAGCAGCCCCAAAACATTACTGAGCCTCCTCCATGTTTCACCGTAGGGACAGTGTTCTTTTCTTCGTATGCTTGGTTTTTGAGTCTATGAACATAGAGTTGATGTGCCTTACCAAAAAGCTCCAGTTTGGTCTCATCTGTCCAAAGGACATTCTCCCAGAAGCTTTGTGGCTTGTCAACATGCATTTTTGCAAATTCCAGTCTGGCTTTTTTATGAGTTTTTTCAGCAGTGGTGTCCTCCTTGGTCGTCTCCCATGAAGTCCACTTTGGCTCAAACAACGACGAATGGTGCGATCTGACACTGATGTACCTTGGCCTTGGAGTTCACCTTTAATTTCTTTGGAGGTTGCTCTGGGCTCTTTGGATACAATTCCAACGATCCGTCTCTTCAATTTGTCATCAATTTTCCTCTTGCGGCCACGTCCAGGGAGGTTGGCTACTGTCCCGTGGGTCTTGAACTTCTGAATAATATGAGCCACTGCTGTCACAGGAACTTCAAGCTGTTTAGAGATGGTCTTATAGCCTTTACCTTTAAGATGTTTGTCTATCATTTTTTTTCGGATGTCCTGGGACAATTCTCTCCTTCGCTTTCTGTTGTCCATGTTCAGTGTGGTACACACCTTTTCACCAAACAGCAGGGTGACTACTTGTCTCCCTTTAAATAGGCAGACTGACTGATTATGAGTTTGGAAACACCTGTGATGTCAATTAAATGACACACCTGAGTTAATCATGTCACTCTGGTCAAATAGTTTTCAATCTTTTATAGAGGTACCATCATTTTTGTCCAGGCCTGTTTCATTAGTTTGTTTTTTTAAATAATTATGTTAATCAACAATTCAAAAGTGATGGCTGCTTTTGATTATTTAATTTTCAATAAATTTTTATTTATTGTTACTTTTGTGAGTTTCAAGTGATTTCAGTGAGAATTGTGGGTTTTTCCTTCTTTAACTGAGGGGTACCAACAATTTTGTCCACGTGTGTAAATATAAACTGTTTGTGTTTCACCCTAACCCAGAGGAGTCAAACTCATTTCAGTTCAGGTTCCACATTCAGCCCAGTTTGATCTTAAGTGGGTTGGACCAGTTAAATTACAGCTTTTTAACCCATAAATCATGACAACTCCAGGTTTTTCCTTTGTTTTCATGCAATAAAGTACGTTCTTAAAATGTTCATGTTATGAACAACCTGAAGTTTCTACAGAAATATTACTTCAATTTCAGCAATAATATGCCTCAGTTTATCATTTATAGCGTCTACAAAGACACAAAATGAAACGACACAGAATGAGACAAATGACACAAAACAAAAAAAGACAAAGATTAGACAAAAAAATGGACAAACAACAAAAACGAGGCAGAAAATTACACAAACGACACAAGTAAGAGGGAAAAACACAAAACGATGAAGAAAACAATGAAGAAAGCCAAACACAATGAGAAAAATAAGACAAAAACCAGGAACGTGACAAAAGGGAAACAAAACGTCAAAAACAAGAAAAACAACAAAAACATGAGACAAATGACAAAAGTCAGACGACAAATTACAAAAAACAACCAAAAGAAGGCAAAATATCACAAACGTGAGACACAAAGTCACAAAAGAACATTAAACAATCTAATATTTTACTTTATCAGCAAAACAACTCGGCCAGAAATAATTTAAAATCCATCCATCCATCCATCCTCTATACACCGCTTTATCCTCACTAGGGTCATGGGGGGTGCTGGAGTCTATCCCAGCTGACTCGGGTGAAGGCAGGGGACACCCTGGACAGGTCACCAGTCTGTCACAGGGCTACATATACAGACACACAATCACACTCACATTCACACCTACGGACAATTTAGAGTAACCAATTAACCTCAGCATGTTTTTGGACTGTGGGAGGAAGCCGGAGTACCCGGAGGAAACCCACGCATGCACAGGGAGAACATGCAGACTCCATGCAGAAAGATCCAAGGCCCAGGCCGGGATTTGAACCGGGGATCTTCTTGCTGCAAGGCCAAAGTGCGAACCACTACCCACTGTGCAGCCCCTATTTCTAATGTATAGTTTTACTAATTTACAATCTGCAGTTAATGTCTTCTCTGTAATTTTTACACTTTGAGGGCCGGATTGGACCCTCTGGAGGACCACTTTTGGACCACGGGCCTCATGTTGGACACCTCTGCTCTAACCCATCACAATAATGCAACGAATCATGAGCTGAACAAAATCTAACATTTGTCTCTTTCCAAATTATCGGATAGCAACACAATTGAGCAGTCTTTGTGAAATGTTTTTCTGCCTGTAGCTGACAGTGATCTCACATCAGAACGATTCCAGAATGGCTGAGACTCTAAATATAAGCTGACCTCTAATTAGACTCCACCACGGAAGTCATTCAGTCTCAGCACAATCCCAGACACCAAATCACAAAAACAGAAGAAGCTCATGAACCTCTAAACAGATATTACTGCTGTAGATACCAAATGAAATGAGCTGCTGCTGAATAAAAGTCATCAGGTACATGCACGCTGTGGGAAAAAAAAACACACGGCACTGCAAAACTCCAGATCTTACCAAGTCTGTTTGTCTGATTTTTAGTCAGAATGTCTCATCCCACTAGCCTAGCCATGCTACACCCATGTTTCTGAAGGCACAAGGGTCTAGGGAAGCTCGACAGGGAGAGAGGCGGGCTAAAAGGTTGTCTATCAAATCACTCTGCAGCAGTTGGGTAGGTATACAACCAATCAGAGCAACGAATAGGCTGACGTAGTTCCTAGAGCGCTGGATTGTGGCTAAGTCCCATTAGCTTCCCAACCAACTGGTATATTAAGGATTTGCCATATCCCGTTGGCATAAGTCCAAATACGTCTTTCTTCTCAATGAAACCCTTCAGTGCCGTCCTTTGTTTATCTTTCAAGTTGAATTTTAGCTTCAAATCTTTAAGGGCTGTGGCCAAAAACGAGTCTAAAGATAACTGTTTATTGTTTCCGGTTGTTTCTGTCAGAATCGTCACGCCTCTGTCGTCACTTAGTTACGCCCGCCTTCTGACTCTACACTTCATGGTGATTGGTCCGGCCAGTTTTAGGAGCATCCAGCCTCGAGCCTTATGGAGGGTAACTAGACCCACCCTGGCAGAGAATTAAATTCGTTGCTGTGGGTTGTCTAGCGCGGCTAGGCTATCATCCCACTTGATTTAAGATAAATTCACTTAATAACAGGCATTTCTACAGATGGAGGGACCTGTTTGAAGACAACGCATCCTAAATATCTTGTAAAATCAAACAATCTGTAAATCATCTTGTTTAACCCCTGTGTCGTCCTATGAGCCAAACTAACCCGTTTTAAAGTTTGAAAATGTGGGAAAAAATATACATTTTCACAGTGAAAACTTCCACATTTTCAACATTTTTTTGGGAAATTTTGGAACATTTTGTTGGATTTTGGTTGATTTTTTTCCTGAATGTGCTTAAAGAAAATATTAGACGTTTTACTGATAAATATGGAATCACTTTAGATGTTTTAAGGATTTTTTGGAAGATTTTTTTCATTTTTTGAAAATATTTACATTTTTTTTATTTTTTTATTTTTATGTTTCGCAAAATTTATGGATTTTTTTAAATTAAAACTTTTCAAGGGAAATTAAGGATTTTTCTTCCTCGTGGTTTTGCAAATTTTTATAAATTTGGAGAATTTTTTGCTGAATTTTTGGATTTTTTTTTCAGACGTGGGAACAATATTTTTGTGCCCATAAATGAGGACAACAGGAGGGTTAAGACACCTAAGCTTGACAATCCTGGTAAAACAGAGCTGAAAATAAGTTTTCCAGCTAATTTTAAGATCTGAATATTCTAAATATCAGATCTTATTTCTAGAAATCCTACCAAGACATTTTCACTTGTTCTATTGGCAGATTTTTTTTCACTTCTTTCAAGGTAAAAGTTTTTTGAAAAAAGTTTTTTCTTCTTGTTTTTTTAGACGGGCATTTCTTCCAGACCGGTGCTGTAGAATGTGAACGTTCTGATCAATCTACCATTGCTACAACTACTGGGTCACATTTAGCATTAGTTAAATGTAATAATTCTAATTAGACCGAGTCGTGTAGCATACTTTAGCTTTTTAAACCAGCTTACGACAGGATTCAACATAACCTTTGCTTTTATTGATTCCGTTTTTGCTGTGATTGATGCTGTTCATAGATTGATGCTGTTCATAGATTGATGCTGTTTATAGATTGATGCTGTTCATAGATTGATGCTGTTCATAGATTGATGCTGTTTAATGTAGCCACAAGGGAACACAAGCCAGTGTCTTATTGTGCCGGTCCCAAGCCCGGATAAATACAGAGGGTTGTGGCAGGAAGGGCATCCGACATAAAACTTTGGCCAAATCAATCATGCTAATCAAATGTATGACTTCCATACTGGATCGGTCGAGGCCCGGGTTGACAATGACCGCCATCTGTGCTGTCGACCTACAGGGTGCCGGTGGAAAATGGACGACTGTTGGTCGAAGAAGGAGGGGAGGAAGGTGTGTTCATAGGAAGAGAGAGAGGAGGAACACCAAGAGTCTAGGACTGAGAGTAGGGACTTTGAATGTTGGAATTATGACAGGAGAAGGTAGAGAGCTGGTTGACATGATGCAGAGGAGGAAGGTGGACATACTGTGTGTCCAGGAGACCAAGTGAAAAGGTAGTAAAGCTAGAAGTTTATGAGCAGGGTTCAAGTTGTTCTATCATGGTGTAGATAGGAAGAGAAATGGAGTAGGAGTTATCTTGAAGGAGGAGTTTGTTAGGAATGTCCTGGAGGTAAAAAGAGTGTCAGATCGAGTGATGAGCCTGAAGCTAGAAATCGAAGGTGTGATGTTCAATATTGTTAGTGGGTATGCTCCACAGGTAGGATGTGAGCGGGAGGAGAAGGAGAAATTCTGATCAGCAAATGTGATCAGGGAGACAGGTCGGAGAATACTTGGTGTGTCATCTGGAAGGAAAGGAGATAAGGAGACTTGGTGGTGGAATGAGGAGGTGCAGGAGTGGATCCAGAGAAAGAGGTTAGCTAAGAAGAAGTGGGACACTGAGAGGACTGAAGAGAGTAGACAGGAGTACAGGGAGATGCAGCGTAAGGTGAAAGTAGAGGTGGCAAAGGCCAAACAAGGGGCTTATGATGACTTGTATGCTAGGTTGGACAGTAAGGAGGGAGAGACTGATCTGTATAGGTTGGAAAGGCAGAGAGACAGAGATGGGAAGGACGTGCAGCAGGTTAGGGTGATAAAGGATAAGGATGGAAGTGTGTTGACAGGTGCCAATAGTGTGATGGGAAGATGGAAAGAGTACTTTGAAGAGTTGATGAACGAGGAAAATGAGAGAGAACGAAGAGTAGAAGAGGTGACTGTTGTGGACCAGGAAGTAGCAAAGATTAGTAAGGATGAAGTGAGGAGGGCATTGAAGAGGATGAAGAGTGGAAAGGCACTTGGTCCTGATGATATACCTGTGTAGGTATGGAAGTGTCTCGGAGAGGTAGCAGTAGAGTTTCTGACTGGGTTGTTCAACAGGATCTTAGATAGTGAGAAGATGCCCGAGGAATGGAGGAGAAGTGTGCTGGTGCCCATCTTTAAGAACAAGGGAGATGTGAAGAGTTGTGGCAACTACAGAGGAATAAAGCTGATGAGCCACACGATGAAGCTATGGGAAAGAGTAGTTAAAGCTAGACTAAGGGCAGAGGTGAACATCTGTGAGCAGCAGTATGGTTTCATGCCAAGAAAGAGTACAACAGATGCAATATTTGCTTTGAGGATGTTGATAGAGAAGTACAGAGAAGGTCAGAAGGAGCTGCATTGTGTCTTTGTAGATTTGGAGAAAGCTTCTGACAGGGTGCCCAGAGAGGAACTGTGGTTTTGTATGAGGAAGTCTGGAGTGGCAGAGAAGTATGTTAGAGTGGTGCAGGACATGTATGAGGACTGTAAGACAGTGGTGAGGTGTGCTGTAGGAGTAACAGAGGAGTTCAAGGTGGAGGTGGGAGTACATCAGGGATCAGCTCTGAGCCCCTTCTTGTTTGCTATGGTGATGGACAGGATGACAGACGAGGTTAGACAGGAGTCTCCATGGACTATGATGTTTGCAGATGACATTGTGATCTGTAGTGAGAGCAGGGAACAGGTGGAGGAGAAGCTAGAGGCGTGGAGGTTTGCCCTGGAAAGGAGAGGAATGAAGGTTAGCCGCAGCAAGACGGAGTATCTGTGTGTGAATGAGAGGGACCCAAGTGGAAGAGTGAGGTTACAGGGAGAAGAGATCAAGAAGGTGGAGGATTTTAAGTACTTAGGGTCAACAGTCCAGAGCAATGGAGAGTGTGGAAAAGAGGTGAAGAAGCGTGTACAGGCAGGCTGGAACAGCTGGAGAAAAGTGTCAGGTGTGATGTGTGATAGAAGAGTTTCAGCTAAAATGAAAGGAAAGGTTTACAAAACTGTGGTGAGACCAGCCATGTTGTTTGGTCTGGAGGCAGTGTCCCTGAGGAAAAGACAGGAGGCAGAGCTGGAGGTAGCAGAACTGAAGATGCTGAGGTTCTCTTTGGGAGTGACCAGGATGGATAGGATCAGGAATGAGGACATCAGAGGGACAGCACATGTTAGAGGCTTTGGAGATAAAGTCAGAGAGGCCAGACTGAGATGGTTCAGACATGTCCAGAGGAGAGAGAGTGAATATATTGGTAGAAGGATGCAGAGTTTCCCATTGCCAGGCAGGAGGCCAAGAGTGTGACATTGTCACCTAAGTAATAAAATTAAAAGAAACATTAAAAGAAATAAAGAACCATAAATAACATGATGAAAACAAAATGAAAGTTTTCTGGTCGTTGCGCATGATGTTCCCTGTGCTAAAAATGTATTTAGGTAGGTGGGATTATAAACAATTCCAAAATAGTAATTAGAAAATGTGGTAAACAAAGGTTATATAAGGAGGATGTGGCGTAGAGGAACGGGGGGAGACACGGCGTGAGCGGGAGTGACAGGAGGCTGCTGAAAGGAAAGGAGTGTGTAAAGTTAAAAAAAGAATGAACGAAGGCCTAAGACATTTTAATAAGGTTGGAAAAAGACTATTGAACCTGTAAAGAGCCCAGATCCTACCGGAGCCGACCAGACGTACACTCCCGGCCGTCAACATCTTGACGCGGACGCCACCCCAAGAGACAAAGGGATCCTTCACTTAAGGATTATCTCCTCTGCACCCAGGATATTGGTGAGATCCACCCTTTTTGAAACTCTTTTTTTTCTGGTATACCAGTATTTTCTTTAACGATCGATCGCTTCTTTTTTTTTGTTAGCGGAACTTTCTTTTTTGGGTCGGATTACCGTGTTGTTGTTGTTTTTTGCATCGAACGGACGGAGGAAAAGCCGCCGGCGTGAGGACCTTTCGGGATAGAAACTTTCTTAAAAGAGTATCTGAAGTGGACCATTTGACTGAAAACTTTGTATTTCGTTAGGGAAGGACTCTTAGTTAATTTAGAAAGCATAAAGGTTTAGTTTCTATTTGTAATCTTGTGGCAATGTATTTTTTTTGTATGGGGAAACAGCGTTTTTTTTTTGAGTAAAAGATGGAAGTAAAGAAACTTAAGAAATTTTAAAAGAGACTCCGATTGTGTTTATCAGCTGCATTACTACTGATAGTGACAGTTAACTTTTATTATTTCTGAGATGAACCCCTTGGTGAAGTGACCTCGGCTTGGAAAAGTTTGAGTGTTACAGATGGTGGCCCGTACGGGGATCAGAAAAAGGAAGTAGCCTAAATAAAAGTTTACCCGAACTGTAAAAATTGCTGTTTAAATTCTAAGCAAAACGAACATATTTTTTTTTCGTTGGACTGAATATTGTTGACAACTTGTGCACAACTTGTCCTTCAGAAATTTGAGTGGGTTTGACACAAGACATTTTGGAAAAATAAAAATAAATAAAATAAATCAACATATAGGTAGATATAAATATATTTATTCATATATATACATAAACAAAGAAGGATAAAAGAACAAACATGGATAATGAAGAAGCCCTGATAGTACTTGATAATGCATCTAGTCCTATAAATGTTGACAGGAATATAGACAATGACACCAGAGTTTCTACTCCAAATGCTGGGCTTGAGGACAGGGAGGAGTCTCTGAAGAGAGCTTCTGATGCTTGGGTGACTAGACGGAATCCTGTAGGTGAAGTCACATCTTTAATAAGTTCTCTGTATTTATCTGACCAGGATGAGCGAGATGAGAGGGATGAACAGGAGATAGAGGCAGATGTTTCTGCTTATTTAAATCTCCCAGTTTTGACATCCATCAGCACAGACTTAGGAGTAGTCATTGATAAACTAAAGTCCCTGGAGGTTGATTTCAGAGATTCTGTTAGCAGTGCCATTAACAGGGAAGAGAACATCAGAGGTTATATAGACAGGAGCTTGGAAGCGCTTGAACATCGCATGATGACCACCCTGAGGAACTTTGAGGAGCAGCTGGTGGAGTGTCTGCAACGACGGGATGAGAAGTGGAAAATGGATCTTGAAAGGCTGAAGCGCGCCAGTCTCAATACAATCCAAAGATCTTTTTACAGCACAGGACTGCGTTTCCAACCAGGTAATGTGCGTTCCTCCTCATGCCAAACAGCTCCTGATGACCCTGTCTCAAAAGCAAACAAATACACGGGATACTCACCAGCAGTAGTTAGTCCAAGCATGGCCTCTGTGGATACTCCAAACCCCATCTCTCTGCATGGAGGTTTAGCTGCAGGACCTACAACTCCCTGTTCTGCTGTAACACAGCCTGGCACCAGGCCTACATGTGCTACTGATCAGATGCAATCTCAGACTGCCTCTCATTCCATCAGCACCAGTCCCATTATTCCTTCAACCAGCCAAGCTACTAGGGTAGTTTATTCAAAGCCTGCTGTACATATGGATTTTCCATCTTTCAGTGGCAGCAAAGAAGTGGCAGATATCCTAAATTTTATTGATCAATGCGAAACTTTTCTTGCTGTTAGACCTCTGAGTGATGCTGAACTGGTTGGAGCTTTATCAAGTGTTCTTAAAGGCCCAGCACACAGTTGGTGGACTGTTGCTAAGTGTACTGTTCACAATTGGGCTGATTTCAAACAGGCCTTCAATGCTGCTTTCCTGCCACCAGATTACCTCACAGAAGTAGAGGAGAAGCTCAGAGACAAGATTCAACTACCTGATCAGTGTGTAAGGGATTTTGCTTACGATTATCGGGCTCTCTGTCTAAGGTGGAAGCCTGATATAACAGAGGCAGAATTAGTGAGGAAAATTCTCAATAATTGTAACCCCAGAATAGCAGGTTGCCTGAGAGGCACTGTCACCAACGTGGAGCAGCTAGTCTCCATTGGTACTTTGGTGGAAAAAGACTGTACAGCTGCCAAGGAGTATTGGGGCAAGGTGGATCAACAAAAAGCAAAAGTGAAGATGTCAAAGAAACCCCAAGAGAAATGGTCCACAAAGAAACAGGCTGATGTTGTAACCATCGTACAGCGGGGAAAGAAACAGCCTCCAACTCTCCTGCATGTCCCCATAGAAGTGAGGGGTGTACAGTGTAAGGCCGTTTTTGACACTGCTTGTACATTCTCGCTCATGCGACACAGTCAGTGGCTGGAGCTGGCCCGGGAGGATGAACAACTCAAGCCAAGTGATAATCAAAGCTTTGCCTTTGCAGATGGGAAAACGTCCCATGAGGCCATGGGAAAGGTTCAACTTCTTTACAGTTGGCATGATGTGATGTGGTCATTAGAAACGTACATCATTGCCGACAAACACCTGGCCTTACCCATCATTTTAGGCTTAGATTTCTTGATCAAGACCTCAACTATTATTAATTTGGGCGACAACACCTATGGAGTGAAAGGACCTCGAGGCTATACCTTTTACCCCTTCCTTACTCAGCCTACAGAGAGCCATGACACCCGTCCCAGTGTAAGTCTCATTATAGCCCTTCCAAGAACTGAGACAGCTGTCAGTCATGCTGAGACAGTCCCAGAATTTATAGACCATCCCCCAGAGGTTAGGGAACTCTTGAAGGCTTGGCCGAAGGTGTGCTCTGGTAAATTAGGTAAAACCACCGTGGAGGAGCACAAGATCTTTACCACAGATGAAGTACCGATCCGCTGTAAAGCATATCGCGTATCTCCTTTCAAACGTCAGATCATCATTGAACAGGTAGAGCAAATGCTCAAGGATGGCATAATTGAGCCTTCCCAATCACCCTGGGCCTCTCCTGTGGTCTTAGTCCCAAAACCTGATAAGACACCTCGGTTTTGTGTAGATTTCAGGCCTCTGAATGCTAAAACTCTTCAGGATGCGTATCCCATGCCCATTATCCACGATCTTTTGGAATCTATGCATGGAGCAGCTGTCTTTAGTACCCTTGATCTAAAATCTGGGTACTGGCAAGTGGCGATGGCTGAAGACAGCAAGGCTAAGACGGCAGTTATCACACCAATCGGGCTCTACCAATTCAGATCAATGCCTTTTGGCTTAAAAAATGCTGGCGCCTCATTTCAGAGACTTATGGAGAAGGTTTTGGGTGAGCTGAGAGGGAAAATCTGCTTTGTGTATATTGACGATGTGATCGTGTTTTCACCCACTCCAGATCAGCATCTAAAGGATTTAAATGCAGTGATGGAAAAGCTCCACAAGGCCAACCTTACACTAAATCTTAAGAAATGTCCCTTTTTTCGTCAAGAACTGAAATTCCTAGGACATGTGGTGTCAGGAAAAGGGGTCCAGGTGGTTCCGGAGAAGACACTGGCAGTGACGGCATACCCCACACCAACCAATGTCAAAACATTGCAGCGATTTCTTGGTCTGGTGGGGTGGTATCATAAATTTATAGCACATTTTGCTAATATCGCTTCACCCTTGCATCAGCTGACAAGAAAGGAGGTGGAATGGTCCTGGACAGAGGAATGTCAACATAGCTTTGAGCAGCTAAAACAAGCTCTGGCCGAGGCTCCCATTCTTATACAGCCTAACCACTCACTTCCATTTGAAGTACACACAGATGCTAGTGAGGTAGGCTTGGGAGCAGTCCTGGTGCAAAGGGACGAGGAAGGTGAAAAGGTGATAGCTTTTGCCTCAAGGGGGTAACGAGGAGCTGAGTGTAATTACTCTACCTCAGAGAAGGAGTGTCTGGCTGTGGTCTGGGCAGTTGAAAAGTGGCATCATTACCTTGAAGGGAAAGAGTTTACAGTGTACTCAGACCATGCTGCACTGACGTGGGCCTTCAATTGTCCCAAAACAACATCACGCTTGACACGTTGGATCCTGCGTCTCCAACGATTCCAGTTTAAGGTCTGCTACAGAAAAGGTCTGCAAAACATTGTGCCAGATGCACTGTCGAGGGCAGTCTCTCCTCACGACAACTCTCCTGCTTATGTAGCCGTTAACATCTCCAAAAATTCCTCTGATCTCCCAACATCGTTGGCGGAGATTCACAAAGCTCAGGAAAAGGATCCTGATATCATGGACATGGTTAAAGATCTCACCAATGTCAACAGACCTGGAAGGGTAGTCTTCACTACTTGTCAGGGACTTCTGTACAGAAAGTCCCCATTGAGAGATGGAGGTGATAAATATCAGCTGGTGGTTCCAAAGGATCTGGTACCTTGTTTCCTTGATTATTTTCATGATCACCCTTTAAGTGGACATCTGGGCAGACTAAAGACTCTGCTGCGCATTCTTGAGGTGGCTTGGTGGCCAACGATCAGAAAGGATGTCTGGGCTCATGTCAAATGCTGTCGTACATGCCAGTCCTACAAAGCTGAAAACCAAAAACCAGTTGGCTTCATGCAATCAACCAAGGTTGAGGCACCTTGGGAGAAGCTTGGGATGGACCTCATGGGACCTTTTCCCCGGAGTAAAAAGGGAAATCGATTTCTTCTGGTCATTGTGGACTATTTTACAAAGTGGGTTGAAATGTTTCCCCTAAAAGACAGCAAGGCTCATCGCATTACAACTATTCTGAAGGATGAGATCTTCACCCGCTTTGGTGTCCCACAGGAGCCAGTGTCAGATCGTGGACCTCAGTTCACTGGCCATGAGATGGCTAACCTATGCAGGTCCTGGGGAGTGACCCAAAAGTTCACCACAAGTTACCACCCCCAAGCCAATCTCACAGAACGGTCCAACCGCACCATCAAGACCATGATAGCCTCTTATGTGGGAGACCAGCATAACAACTGGGATAAGTGGATTAGAGAATTTCATTTTGCCATTAATGCTGCACAACATGAAACTACTGGTAGAACTCCAGCAGAATTGGCACTTGGAAGGACGCTTAAAGGGCCCCTGGAACGGATGATCTGTACATCCCCTTCCCCTCACCAGTCTCCTTACAAATTGCTAGAGAGGCAAAAAGAAATGACAGAACAAGTCAGAAAGAGAGTGGGAGTGTGTCAGGCCAGACAAGCCAGGTACTATAATACCCGAAGGAGAGGTGCACAACTCTTTCCGGGAGACCAGGTCTGGGTCCGCATGCACCCGCTATCTAAAGCATCCGATAGTTTCTCAGCTAAACTTGCGCCTAAATGGTCAGGCCCAGCTACAATAGTGAGAAAGCTAGGCCCAGTCAACTACCAAGTACAGTGGAATGACCTAAACAAGAGGTTAGACACAATCAACACGGTCAATCTGAAACCCTACTTTGGGGTTCAGCCTCCCTCAACCTCGGCTGGGGGGGGGGGATCTGTGACATTGTCACCTAAGTAATAAAATTAAAAGAAACATTAAAAGAAATAAAGAACCATAAATAACATGATGAAAACAAAATGAAAGTTTTCTGGTCTTTGCGCATGATGTTCCCTGTGCTAAAAATGTATTTAGGTAGGTGGGATAATAAACAATTCCAAAATAGTAATTAGAAAATGTGGTAAACAAAGGTTATATAAGGAGGATGTGGCGTAGAGGAACGGGGGGAGACACGGCGTGAGCGGGAGTGACAGGAGGCTGCTGAAAGGAAAGGAGTGTGTAAAGTTAAAAAAAGAATGAACGAAGGCCTAAGACATTTTAATAAGGTTGGAAAAAGACTATTGAACCTGTAAAGAGCCCAGATCCTACCGGAGCCGACCAGACGTATACTCCCGGCCGTCAACATCTTGACGCGGACGCCACCCCAAGAGACAAAGGGATCCTTCACTTAAGGATTATCTCCTCTGCACTCAGGATATTGGTGAGATCCACCCTTTTTGAAACTCTTTTTTCTGGTATACCAGTATTTTCTTTAACGATCGATCGCTTCTTTTTTTTTGTTAGCGGAACTTTCTTTTTTGGGTCGGATTACCGTGTTGTTGTTGTTTTTTGCATCGAACGGACGGAGGAAAAGCCGCCGGCGTGAGGACCTTTCGGGATAGAAACTTTCTTAAAAGAGTATCTGAAGTGGACCATTTGACTGAAAACTTTGTATTTCGTTAGGGAAGGACTCTTAGTTAATTTAGAAAGCATAAAGGTTTAGTTTCTATTTGTAATCTTGTGGCAATGTATTTTTTTTGTATGGGGAAACAGCGTTTTTTTTTTGAGTAAAAGATGGAAGTAAAGAAACTTAAGAAATTTTAAAAGAGACTCCGATTGTGTTTATCAGCTGCATTACTACTGATAGTGACAGTTAACTTTTATTATTTCTGAGATGAACCCCTTGGTGAAGTGACCTCTGCTTGGAAAAGTTTGAGTGTTACAAGAGGAAGACCAAAGAGGAGGTTTATGGATGTGGTTAAAGAGGACATGAAGGTAGTTGGTGTGAGAGAAGAGGATGCAGCAGACAGGGTTAGATGGAGGCAAATGATTCACTGTGGCGACCCCTGAAGGGAAAAGCTGAAAGGAAAAGAAGAAGAAGAAGAAGAAGAATAGATTGATGCTGTTTATAGATTGATGCTGTTTATAGATTGCTGTTTTTTTTTATTGCTGGAGTAGTTGATCAGTTAGTTGTCAACAGTTACATTTATTGACAACAAAAAAAGGAGTTTCAGCTTCTTGACTGTGAATATCCTGCACAGATGTCTCTCTCACCTGGAGAAGATGAAGAGCACTGTGAGAATCATGTTCTATGATTTCTCCAGTGCCTTCAACACCATCAAGCCTATGCTGCTGGGGGACAAGCTGGAGCAGACAGGAGTGGACTCTCACCTCAATGTGGCTGCTAGATTACATTACCAATCGGCCACAGTTTGTGAGGGCAGGGGACTGTGTGTCCGACACTGTGGTCTGCAGTATGGGGCCCCACAGGGGACTGTCCTTGCCCCCTTTCTTTTCATCCTCTACACTGCAGACTTCTCCCATCACACCACAAACTGCCATCTTCAGAAGTTCTCTGATGACTCTGCCATCGTCGGCCTCATCACGGACAGAGATGAGGAGGAGTACAGAGAACTTAACCAGGACTTTGTGGACTGGTGTCTGCTGAACTGCCTCCAGATCAATGCAGTGAAAACCAAGGAACTGGTGGTGGACTTTAGCAGGAACAGACACACTTCTCCTACACCAGTGAACATCCAGGGAACGGACACTGAGATTGTTGACTCCTACAGGTACCTCGGTGTTCACTTAAACAAGAACCTGGACTGGACTACTAACACCAGCACACTTTACAAGAAAGGTCAGAGCAGACTCCACCTGCTCAGAAAACTGAGGTCCTTCGGGGTGCAGGGAGCACTTCTGAAGACCTTTTATGACTCTGTGGTGGCATCAGCCATCATGTATGGAATGGTCTGCTGGAGCAGCAGCATCACGGCTGCAGACAGGAGGAGACTAAACAAACTGGTAAAGAAAGCCAGTTCTGTCCTGGGCTGCCCCCTTGATCCTGTGGAGGTGGTGGGAGACAGGAGGATGATGACAAAGCTGTTGTCTATCATGGAGGACACCTCCCACCCCCTGCAGGAAACAGTAAGATCACTGGGCAGCTCCTTCAGTGACAGACTGCTTCACCCCCGGTGTCTAAAGCAGAGATACTGCAGCTCCTTCCTTTCTGCTGCAGTCACACTTTACAATCAAGCTCCCAGTAGTTTCTGTTCACCCATTTACAAACTGTGCAATAGGAAATGTAAATAATGACGCTGTGCAATTTCATAGAAATTTTGCTATAAATGCTGCTTTCTTTCTTCTTCTGAAGAAAATATTCTTATTTATATACATATGCTCTGTGTGCAGTGTGTGCTGCACTCTTTTTTATTCAAATGTCCTATTTGCTGCTGTACACTGTAAACTTCCCCGCTGTGGGATTAATAAAGGTTTCATCTATCTAATCTATATTTCCTGTTTGTTTTTTTCATCTCCTTTGACAGTAAACAGAATATCTTTGACAAAACAGGATGTTTGTCATTTTGGAATTTGAGAAACATTGATTGACAGTTTGAAATATATTCTGACATTTTAGACCAAACACCTGATCAGTTAATTGAGGGAAAAAAATTAGACTAGCTAACAATTACAGTATTTGTGACTTGTGGGCCCATTTTAATAAAATGTTCCTAGTTTTAGTAGGGATGGGGACCGAAATTCGGTTCCGAGTAGGAACCGAATTAAAAAATGGTGGGCACCGAGCATCGAAAAAAATATTTATTTTCGGTTCTGCTTTTCGGTTCTTGGGCGCATATTTCTTAGATCATCATCCGCTGTATTCCCTTACGTCGTGTCTGACCAGACCGCGTGAGGAGACCACGTCTATTACGTAATTACGTCACGCCGTCTAGAGGGAGACGCTTTGGCTATGCTAACCGGCTAGCCACTAACTATGGATCGTGGGTTTGGAAAACGCTCCAAAGTATGGCTGCACTTTGTAAAACAAAGCGACGAAAAAGGAAAGTGCAATATATGCAATGCGCTAATTAGCTGCAAGACAGGTTGCACGTCAAATTTGACAAAACATTTAAGACTGCATGGCATCGAGCTGAAAGACTGCACAGTGTTCGATAAACTGCGGGCATCACCCGACACAAGTGCTAGTGATACAAGCTTCGGAGCCACTAGCGCCTCTCAATCAACCCCAAAAGAGGCTGATATGCTGATTTTTCTTAATAAGAACTGTTGATTTTGATAAATTAACCACACACACACTTTTGTGTGTTTTTTGATTGTTTTTTGTTTTTGTTGTTGCAAACAGCAGTTATGCTCTGATTACATTTAGTATTTTACTCTCAGTGGCACCACGGGATGCACTTTATTTTTTATTTCTCAGGGACACTTTACTTTGATTATAAGCAGCTGTTATGCACTGATTCCTAATGCATTTACATGCATTTGACCCTCATTGCTGCTCAGACAGGTATTGACTTGTGTGCACTGTGCAGGATGTACAGTGCACATGGATGCACTTTACTTTTTTATTTCCTAGATTTCTGAGGGATCTTTTATTTTGAATTTAAGGCAGCTGCAATGTTCTGAATGCACTTGACTTTATATCTACTTGAATACTGATAAAATAATTTTCTAATAAGGTAAAGAAATAAAGTTACTTTGGTTAAATAAACATTTGGCCATTTATTTTTACTATTTTAGAATCGAAAAAAGGAATCGTTAGGAACCGGAATCGATAAGCAGAACCGAAATCAGAATCGGAATCGTAAAAATCCTAACGATACCCATCCCTAAGTTTTAGTCAAGTCTGTTGTTCTTCCACTGCAAACAGGGCAGATGTTTATGGTCCATAATTAGCAGATGTTTTTTTTATTATTTTTTCTGTAATGCACCAGGTAACTACTGTTAATAGCTCCAAGTTAACTGAACAAGTCTCTTATAAATGAGAAAAATGGCACAACATGGAGAAAAATGTAAGCAATCCACTGTGTACAGTCTGACTTTTACTAGTTTATACGACTCAGAGCTAAACACACACTTAAACACTGATATAATACTGCAGTTATACAGAAATGATGAACTCTAACAGCCAGCAAATCTTAGAAAATGTCAGAGTTTTAAGACATTTTGTCCGATTAAGTCTAAGTAAGAGCCAGCAGTGGAGAAAGCGACGGTTCAGGTGTTTAAGGTGGCTGCTTTAAACCTGACCGTCTGTCCTGGTCCTTTACTGCAGATTAAAGCCCTGTGTGGCTTCACATTGTCTCCTCTGTGTGGCTTCACATCGTCTCCTCTGTGTGGCTGCAGATAGTCTCCTCTGTGGGGCTGCAGATAGTCTCCTCTGTCTGGCTGCAGATCGTCTCCTCTGTGGGGCTGCAGATAGTCTCCTCTGTGGGGCTGCAGATAGTCTCCTCTGTCTGGCTGCAGATCGTCTCCTCTGTGGGGCTGCAGATAGTCTCCTCTGTCTGGCTGCAGATCGTCTCCTCTGTGGGGCTGCAGATAGTCTCCTCTGTCTGGCTGCAGATCGTCTCCTCTGTGGGGCTGCAGATCGTCTCCTCTGTCTGGCTGCAGATCGTCTCCTCTGTGGGGCTGCAGATAGTCTCCTCTGTCTGGCTGCAGATCGTCTCCTCTGTGGGGCTGCAGATAGTCTCCTCTGTCTGGCTGCAGATCGTCTCCTCTGTGTGGCTGCAGATAGTCTCCTCTGTCTGGCTGCAGATCGTCTCCTCTGTGGGGCTGCAGATAGTCTCCCTTGTGGGGCTGCAGATAGTCTCCTCTGTCTGGCTGCAGATAGTCTCCTCTGTCTGGCTGCAGATCGTCTCCTCTGTGGGGCTGCAGATAGTCTCCTCTGTCTGGCTGCAGATAGTCTCCTCTGCCTCCAAATAGCTCTCTCAAACATCTACAGTTGATCCAAAACGCTGCTGCGAGAGTACTGACAGGAGTTAGCAAAAGAGATCATATTTCCTCCATACTTGCTTCTCTTCACTGGCTTCCTGTTAAATCCAGAATAGAATTTAAAATCCTTCTTCTGACATATAAAGCTCTTAATAACCAATCTCCATCATATCTTAAAGATCTGATAGTACCTTATTATCCTAGTAGAACTCTTCGCTCTCAAACTGCAGGCTTACTTGTTGTTCCTAGAATTTCTAAAAGTAGAATGGGAGGCAGAGCCTTCAGTTATCAGGCGCCTCTCCTGTGGAACCTGCTCCCAGTTTGGGTTCGGGAGGCAGACACCCTCTATATTTTTAAGACCAGGCTTAAAGCGTTCCTTTTTGACAAATCTTATAGTTGGGGCTGACTGGGTGACCCACAGGGGTTCGGCTTGTGTCTTCATTTGCACAGCTGACTCCTTCTTGGACGTCCCTTCGTTCTGCCCCTAGTCATGCTGCTATAGGCCTAGGCTGCTGGGGGACTTTTCTTGACGCACTGAGCCCTTCTCTATCTACCTTTACATTTAATATGTATACCGTTATTGCAGTACATTCACTCTGTTTCCCCCTGTGCTATTTCTCCGAGTGTCCCTGGTCCCAGAGCTGGATGCTTCAGATCTGCGGTCGATGTTCCACCAGCTGGTCCAGTCTCCACCATGTCCACTGTGGGATGCTGCTGCTGACCTTCCTCCAGCCCTCTGCTTCCAATTCCCTTTTTCCACCAGTCAACTCTGCATCGCCTTCACTATACTGTTATGCTGACTTACATACTGTTTGAATTTTACTGCTAGCTATATAAGGAGTATGTTTAATGTCAGAGCCGTACATCACAAGAGTAAACTATGAGTCAGTTTTCAATGTTAGCTTATACTTTGTCTGTGTCACATATCCTGTCATACATGTATCCAAATGTGTGTTGTGTTTTCCTTGCTTTCCCACCCCTCCCTCTTCTCCCATCCCTCCCCCTTGCCCTCTTCTGTCCTTCTCAACCCGCCCGGCCAGCAGGCAGATGGGTCCCCCCTATATAGAGCCGGGTTCTGCTCGAGGTTTCTTCCCTGTTAAAAGGGTGTTTTTCCTTGCCACTGTCGCCTTTGGGCTTGCTCTGGGGGTCAGGCATATGGGTTCTGTAAAGCGTCTTGAGACGATTTGACTGTAATTGACGCTATATAAATAAAATTGAATTGAATTGAATTGAATTGTCTGGCTGCAGATAGTCTCCTCTGTCTGGCTGCAGATAGTCTCCTCTGTCTGGCTGCAGATAGTCTCCTCTGTGGGGCTGCAGATTGTCTCCTCTGTCTGGCTGCAGATCGTCTCCTCTGTGGGGCTGCAGATAGTCTCCTCTGTCTGGCTGCAGATCGTCTCCTCTGTGGGGCTGCAGATAGTCTCTTCTGTGGGGCTGCAGATCGTCTCCTCTGTGGGGCTGCAGATCGTCTCTTCTGTGGGGCTGCAGATCGTCTCCTCTGTGGGGCTGCAGATAGTCTCCTCTGTGGGGCTGCAGATCGTCTCCTCTGTGTGGCTGCAGATTGTCTCTGTGTGCCTCTGATAGCAGCCTGTGGATGGCTAAACACCAGCACACCTGTCTGTCAGGTCAAAGCACCGTGATGTACATCTGAGAGTAGAGACAAGACAAGCAAGGACCTAGTCAGGAGAAAACAACCTGGAAAAGAGCCATAAAACGAGCTAAAGTGTGATCATAGAAGTGTGGGACTGCAGGCAGAATCCATGAAGATCTGGAGAGCAAACATTTGTAAAGATGGAAGCTCGTTAAAAACTGTCGTCACACTTTAAAGGTTTTGCTGAGTTCATGACTAACCTTGAAAACATCCTGGTTCACCTGAAGGATGCAGGTTCTTCCATGTCAGATCATCAGAGGCCTTCAGCTCAGAAACCTCTGGACTGATAGTTCTGCTGCTGAGGGTCTGATGTTCTGTCATTCTGATGTTCTGCTGCTGAGGGTCTGAGTGTTTCTGAGAACAGAGTTAACGCTGATGTTCTGATCTTTCCTCTGAACTCAGACTAACAGCAGTGCTTCATGTTGTGTCTTCTCTGCTGCTTTGACGTGAGCTGTCAGCTGATTGGACCTCATACAGACAGGTGTGAGCCTTTCCAGATCCGGTCCAATCAGCTGGATTTACCACAGCTGGACTCCAGTTCAGCTGCAGAAACATCTGCAGGATGATCAGTGGAAACAGAAAGCCGCTGAGCTCAAAGGCTGTGAATGCTTCTGTGCATGGGATTTCTCAGGTTTTCTGTTTTTAATACATTTGCACCAATTTCAGAGAAAGTTTTTTCACGTTGTCATTATGGGGTGTTGTGTGTAGAATTTTGAGGAACAAATGGATTTAAGGGTCAGGGTCCATTTAGGAAGAAGGCTGTCACATAAAAATGTGGAGAAGTGAAGCGCTGTGAACACTTTCTGGGTGCTGTGTAGATGTTTGGAGTTTCTGCTCTTCATGTGTGAATTAGAGTTGAGGAAGAAGCTGCCTATAAAGAACCCCGATGAGGAGGAGACAGTCATCAGACCGTTGGTTCTACGTTTGTCTTTCAGAGGAACTTGGACAGAGTCTTAGAGAGAACGAGGAAAGGAAGCACAATGGATGAATTCAGGTCATTTCAGATGTTTCTGATCCTGATGATTCCATTACAGGGAAGAAAACGTGGAACAAATGCTTTTAAACAAACTAAGAAAAGCTGCACTGCTGTTTGAAATAGTTTATGAAATACTATGATGTTAACTAAGAAAAATCTACATGGATGTTCCTGATGCTAGTTTATGAAGTCATTTACATTCAGCATGAGTTTCCTGTGTGTCTAAAATTAAGCATATATTAAAAAACTAAGTTTGCATTTTGTGTTTGTTCTGTCATTTCCTCTGCAGCAGCAGCAGGAGCTCCACATAGATCCTTCATCAGTGCTGGAGATGAAGCTACATCTTCATGATAAATGTCTCAGTGCTATCTGGATGTTTGTTGTTCAACAAACAGACCAACAGCAGCATTGTTTATCAGAAAAGCTGCAGCTAAATCAGGCAGACTGAATGTTTGGTTGTAAAGACGGTCAGAGTGAAGGGTGACGGTCGTTCCACCTGCAGACAGTTTGATGGATCAGGACCAACAGCTACAGACTGACTGTTATCAGCAGTGAGGACTGACAGAATGTTTCATCAGAGAACACTGAAACATTACAATAATTCTGGCTGTGAAAGCTTTTATCTTTGTTCAGTGTTGACACATGGAGGACGGAAACATTTAATCAGAGCTGATTCCATGATTTAGATCAACCTTAAAACCTTCCTTTGTGACAGATCTTATAGTTAGGGCTGACTGGGTGATCCTGAGGGGGTCAGCTGGAGTCTTCCTCTTGGACGTCCCTTAGTTCTGCTGCTATAGGCCTATAGGCTGCTGGGGGACCTCTCTGGATGCACTGAGCCATTTAATATAGATACTGTTATTGCATTACACTAACTCTGTTTGTCCCTGTGTTATTTCTCCGAGTGTCCCTGGTCCCAGAGCTGGATGCTTCAGATCTGTGGTTGATGTTCCACCAGCTGGTCCAGTCTCCATCATGTCCACTGTGGGATGCTGCTGCTGACCTTCCTCCAGTCCTCTGCTTCCAGCTGCTCATTTCCACCAGTCTGCTCTGCATCACCCTCTCTATACTTGATCTGTTCTTCTACATACTGTTTGAATTTTACTACCAGTTATATATGTAGTAGATTTAATACCAGAGCTGTACACCAGAACAGGAAACTATGGATCAGTTTACATGTTAGCTTCTACTTTGTATGAATCATCTGTCTGATCATACATGGATCCACCTGTGTGTTCTATGTTCCTTGTTCTCCACCCTCTCCACCTCTTCCGTTCCTCTCTACCGCTTCCTTCCCTCGCTTCCTCTTCTGTTCCTCTCTTCCTCCTTCCAGCAGCAGATGTTCCCTCCCCAAATATAGATCCAGGTTCTGTTCCAGGTTTTTCCTGGTAAAAGGTGTTTTTCTGCCTCTGTCTCCTTATTTCTGCTCTGAGGGTTCATATGTGTTCTGTAATTGGTGCAATACAAATAAAATTTGGGGCAGTGGTGGCCCAGCAGTTAAGTTTCTGGACGACTGAGCAGAAGGTCAGAGGTTCAAACCCTGATGTGGCCTAACCCTAGAACAAGGCCCTTAACCCTTCCTGTTCTATGACTGACTCTGTTCTCTGACATTGACTGGGATCAGTGAAAACAAACATTTTACAGTGCTGTATTTGTGACAAATAAAAGGAAAATTATGAGTATTATTCAATTGAATGGCGCCACCTGGTGGACAGTTTAAATGCTGATGTTTTATCCAAATGAGGGTCAAACAGGAAGTGACCTAAAACATGTAGGTGGAACAGATGAAGCTTCAGTGATTGGATCCTGGTGGATTTTCAGCCAATCAGAAGTCTGCATTCAGGTGTTTATCTGCAGGACATGAAGCTGGTCTGAGAAATAATACCCCAAACTACCCCAGCTGTTTATATTACCCCAAACTACCCCACAGGTGGAGGTGTTACCCCAAACTACCCCACAGGTGTAGGTGTTACCCCAAACTACCCCACAGGTGCTAATGTTACCCCAAACTACCCCACAGGTGCTAATGTTACCCGAAACTACCCCACAGGTCCTAATGTTACCCCAGACTACCCCACAGGTGGGGATGTTACCCCAAACGACCCCACAGGTGTAGGTGTTACCCCAAACTACCCCACAGGTCCGAATATTACTCCCAAACTGCCCCACAGGTGCTAATGTTACCCCAAACTACCCCACAGGTCCGAATATTACTCCCAAACTGCCCCACAGGTGCTAATGTTACCCCAAACTGCCCCACAGGTGTTGATGTTACCCCAAACTGCCCCACAGGTGCTAATGTTACCCCAAACTGCCCCACAGGTGTTAATGTTACCCCAAACTGCCCCACAGGTCCTAATGTTACCCCAAACTGCCCCACAGGTGCTAATGTTACCCCAAACTGCCGCACAGGTCCTAATGTTACCCCAAACTGCCCCACATGTGCTAATGTTACCCCAAACTGCCCCACAGGTTCTAATGTTACCCCAAACTGCCCCACAGGTGCTAATTTTACCCCAAACTGCCCCACAGGTCCTAATGTTACCCCAAACTAACCCACAGATCCTAATGTTACCCCAAACTGCCCCATAGGTTCTAATGTTACCCCAAACTGCCCCACAGGTGCTAATGTTACCCCAAACTGCCCCACAGGTCCTATTGTTACCCCCAAAACTACCCCACAGGTGTTGATGTTACCCCAAACTACCCCACAGATGCTAATGTTACCCCAAACTGCCTCACAGTTGGTAATGTTACCCCAAACTGCCCCACAGATGCTCATGTTTCCTCAAACTGCCCCACAGTTGGTAATGTTACCCCAAACTGCCCCACGGGTAGTAATGTTACCCCAAACTGCCCCACATGTGCTAATGTTACCCCAAACTGCCCCACAGGTGCTAATGTTACCCCAAACTGCCCCACAGGTCCTAATGTTACCCCAAACTGCCCCACATGTGCTAATGTTACCCCAAACTGCCCCACAGGTTCTAATGTTACCCCAAACTGCCCCACAGGTCCTAATGCTACCCCAAACTGCCCCACAGGTTCTAATGTTACCTCAAACTGCCCCACAGGTGCTAATTTTACCCCAAACTGCCCCACAGGTCCTAATGATACCCCAAACTGCCCCACAGATGCTCATGTTTCCCCAAACTGCCCCACAGTTGGTAATGTTACCCCAAACTGCCCCACATGTGCTAATGTTACCCCAAACTGCCCCACAGGTGCTAATGTTACCCCAAACTGCCCCACATGTGCTAATGTTACCTCAAACTGCACCACAGGTGCTAATGTTACCCCAAACTGCCCCACAGGTCCTATTGTTACCCCCAAACTACCCCACAGGTGTTGATGTTACCCCAAACTACCCCACAGATGCTAATGTTACCCCAAACTGCCTCACAGTTGGTAATGTTACCCCAAACTGCCCCACAGATGTTCATGTTTCCCCAAACTGCCCCACAGTTGGTAATGTTACCCCAAACTGCCCCACGGGTAGTAATGTTACCCCAAACTGCCCCACATGTGCTAATGTTACCCCAAACTGCCCCACAGGTGCTAATGTTACCCCAAACTGCCCCACAGGTCCTAATGTTACCCCAAACTGCCCCACATGTGCTAATGTTACCCCAAACTGCCCCACAGGTGCTAATGTTACCCCAAACTGCCCCACATGTGCTAATGTTACCTCAAACTGCACCACAGGTGCTAATGTTACCCCAAACTGCCCCACAGGTCCTATTGTTACCCCCAAACTACCCCACAGGTGTTGATGTTACCCCAAACTACCCCACAGATGCTAATGTTACCCCAAACTGCCTCACAGTTGGTAATGTTACCCCAAACTGCCCCACAGATGTTCATGTTTCCCCAAACTGCCCCACAGTTGGTAATGTTACCCCAAACTGCCCCACGGGTAGTAATGTTACCCCAAACTGCCCCACATGTGCTAATGTTACCCCAAACTGCCCCACAGGTGCTAATGTTACCCCAAACTGCCCCACAGGTCCTAATGTTACCCCAAACTGCCCCACATGTGCTAATGTTACCCCAAACTGCCCCACAGGTTCTAATGTTACCCCAAACTGCCCCACAGGTCCTAATGCTACCCCAAACTGCCCCACAGGTTCTAATGTTACCTCAAACTGCCCCACAGGTGCTAATTTTACCCCAAACTGCCCCACAGGTCCTAATGATACCCCAAACTGCCCCACAGATGCTGATGTTTCCCCAAACTGCCCCACAGTTGGTAATGTTACCCCAAACTGCCCCACATGTGCTAATGTTACCCCAAACTGCCCCACAGGTGCTAATGTTACCCCAAACTGCCCCACATGTGCTAATGTTACCTCAAACTGCACCACAGGTGCTAATGTTACCCCAAACTGCCCCACAGGTCCTATTGTTACCCCCAAACTACCCCACAGGTGTTGATGTTACCCCAAACTACCCCACAGATGCTAATGTTACCCCAAACTGCCTCACAGTTGGTAATGTTACCCCAAACTGCCCCACAGATGTTCATGTTTCCCCAAACTGCCCCACAGTTGGTAATGTTACCCCAAACTGCCCCACGGGTAGTAATGTTACCCCAAACTGCCCCACATGTGCTAATGTTACCCCAAACTGCCCCACAGGTGCTAATGTTACCCCAAACTGCCCCACAGGTCCTAATGTTACCCCAAACTGCCCCACATGTGCTAATGTTACCCCAAACTGCCCCACAGGTTCTAATGTTACCCCAAACTGCCCCACAGGTCCTAATGCTACCCCAAACTGCCCCACAGGTTCTAATGTTACCTCAAACTGCCCCACAGGTGCTAATTTTACCCCAAACTGCCCCACAGGTCCTAATGATACCCCAAACTGCCCCACAGATGCTGATGTTTCCCCAAACTGCCCCACAGTTGGTAATGTTACCCCAAACTGCCCCACATGTGCTAATGTTACCCCCAAACTGCCCCACAGGTGCTAATGTTAGCCCAAACTGCCCCACAGGTCCTAATGTTACCCCAAACTGCCCCACATGTGCTAATGTTACCCCAAACTGCCCCACAGGTTCTAATGTTACCCCAAACTGCCCCACAGGTCCTAATGTTACCCCAAACTGCCCCACAGGTTCTAATGTTACCTCACACTGCCCCACAGGTGCTAATTTTACCCCAAACTGCCCCACAGGTGCTAATGTTACCCCAAACTAACCCACAGATCCTAATGTTACCCCAAACTGCCCCATAGGTTCTAATGTTACCCCAAACTGCCCCACAGGTGCTAATGTTACCTCAAACTGCACCACAGGTGCTAATGTTACCCCAAACTGCCCCACAGGTCCTATTGTTACCCCCAAACTGCCCCACAGGTCCTAATGTTACCCCAAACTGCCCCGTAGGTGCTAATGTTACCCCAAACTGCCCCACAGGTCCTAATGTTACCCCAAGCTGCCCCACAGGTCCTAATATTACCCCCAAACTACCCCACAGGTCCTAATGTTACCCCAAACTAACCCACAGATCCTAATGTTACCCCAAACTGCCCCATAGGTTCTAATGTTACCCCAAACTGCCCCACAGGTGCTAATGTTACCCCAAACTGCCCCACAGGTCCTATTGTTACCCCCAAACTACCCCACAGGTGTTGATGTTACCCCAAACTACCCCACAGATGCTAATGTTACCCCAAACTGCCTCACAGTTGGTAATGTTACCCCAAACTGCCCCACAGATGCTCATGTTTCCCCAAACTGCCCCACAGTTGGTAATGTTACCCCAAACTGCCCCACGGGTAGTAATGTTACCCCAAACTGCCCCGTAGGTGCTAATGTTACCCCAAACTGCCCCACATGTGCTAATGTTACCCCAAACTGCCCCACAGGTGCTAATGTTAGCCCAAACTGCCCCACAGGTCCTAATGTTACCCCAAACTGCCCCACATGTGCTAATGTTACCCCAAACTGCCCCACAGGTTCTAATGTTCCCCCAAACTGCCCCACAGGTCCTAATGTTACCTCAAACTGCCCCACAGGTTCTAATGTTCCCCCAAACTGCCCCACAGGTTCTAATGTTACCTCAAACTGCCCCACAGGTGCTAATTTTACCCCAAACTGCCCCACAGATCCTAATGTTACCCCAAACTAACCCACAGATCCTAATGTTACCCCAAACTGCCCCATAGGTTCTAATGTTACCCCAAACTGCCCCACAGGTGCTAATGTTACCTCAAACTGCACCACAGGTGCTAATGTTACCCCAAACTGCCCCACAGGTCCTATTGTTACCCCCAAACTGCCCCACAGGTCCTAATGTTACCCCAAACTGCCCCGTAGGTGCTAATGTTACCCCAAACTGCCCCACAGGTCCTAATGTTACCCCAAGCTGCCCCACAGGTCCTAATATTACCCCCAAACTACCCCACAGGTCCTAATGTTACCCCAAACTGCCCCACAGGTCCTAATGTTACTCCAAACTGCCCCATAGGTTCTAATGTTACCCCAAACTGCCCCACAGGTCCTAATGTTACCCCAAACTGCCCCACAGGTTCTAATGTTACCCAAACTGCCCCACAGGTCCTAATGTTACCCCAAACTAACCCACAGGTCCTAATGTTACCCCAAATTGCCCCATAGGTTATAATGTTACCCCAAACTGCCCCACAGGTCCTAATGTTACCCCAAACTGCCCCACAGGTGCTAATGTTACCTCAAACTGCACCACAGGTGCTAATGTTACCCCAAACTGCCCCACAGGTCCTATTGTTACCCCCAAACTACCCCACAGGTGCTGATGTTACCCCAAACTACCCCACAGATGCTAATGTTACCCCAAACTGCCCCACAGTTGGTAATGTTACCCCAAACTGCCCCATGGGTGGTAATGTTACCCCAAACTGCCCCACGGGTGGTAATGTTACCCCAAACTGCCCCATGGGTGGTAATGTTACCCCAAACCGCCCCACAGGTCCTAATGTTACCCCAAACTGCCCCACAGGTCCTAATGTTACCCCAAACTGGCCCACAGGTCCTAATGTTACCCCAAACTGCCCCACAGGTCCTAATGTTACCCCAAACTGGCCCACAGGTCCTAATGTTACCCCAAACTGCCCCACAGTTGGTAATGTTACCCCAAACTGCCCCATACTTGCTAATATTACCCCCAAACTGCCCCATAAGTGCTAATATTACCCCCAAACTGCCCCATAGGTGCTAATGTTACTCCAAACTGCCCCACGGGTGGTAATGTTACCCCAAACTGCCCCACAGGTCCTAATGTTACCCCAAACTGCCCCACGGGTGGTAATGTTACCCCAAACTGCCCCACGGGTGGTAATGTTACCCCAAACTGCCCCACAGGTCCTAATGTTGCCCCAAACTGGCCCACAGGTCCTAATGTTACCCCAAACTGCCCCACAGTTGGTAATGTTACCCCAAACTGCCCCATACTTGCTAATATTACCCCCAAACTGCCCCACAGGTGCTAATATTACCCCCAAACTGCCCCATAGGTGCTAATGTTACTCCAAACTGCCCCACGGGTGGTAATGTTACCCCAAACTGCCCCACAGGTCCTAATGTTACCCCAAACTGCCCCGTAGGTCCTAATGTTACCCCAAACTGCCCCACAGGTCCTAATGTTACCCCAAGCTGCCCCACAGGTCCAAATATTACCCCCAAACTACCCCACAGGTCCTAATGTTACCCCAAACTGCCCCACAGGTCCTAATATTACCCCAAACTGCCCCACAGGTCCTAATGTTACCCCAAGCTGCCCCACAGGTCCTAATATTACCCCCAAACTACCCCACAGGTCCTAATGTTACCCCAAACTGCCCCACAGGTCCTAATATTACCCCCAAACTACCCCACAGGTGCGAATATTACCCCAAACTACCCCACAGGTCCTAATATTACCCCAAACTGCCCCACAGGTCCTAATGTTGCCCCAAACTGGCCCACAGGTCCTAATGTTACCCCAAACTGCCCCACAGTTGGTAATGTTACCCCAAACTGCCCCATACTTGCTAATATTACCCCCAAACTGCCCCATAGGTGCTAATATTACCCCCAAACTGCCCCATAGGTGCTAATGTTACTCCAAACTGCCCCACGGGTGGTAATGTTACCCCAAACTGCCCCACAGGTCCTAATGTTACCCCAAACTGCCCCGTAGGTCCTAATGTTACCCCAAACTGCCCCACAGGTCCTAATGTTACCCCAAGCTGCCCCACAGGTCCTAATATTACCCCCAAACTACCCCACAGGTCCTAATGTTACCCCAAACTGCCCCACAGGTCCTAATATTACCCCAAACTGCCCCACAGGTCCTAATGTTACCCCAAACTACCCCACAGGTCCTAATGTTACCCCAAACTGCCCCACAGGTCCTAATATTACCCCCAAACTACCCCACAGGTGCGAATATTACCCCAAACTACCCCACAGGTCCTAATATTACCCCAAACTGCCCCACAGGTCCTAATATTATCCCAAACTGCCCCACAGGTTCTAACATTACCCCAAACTACCCCACAGGTCCTAATGTTACTTCAAACTACCCCACAGGTCCTAATGTTACTTCAAACTGCCCCACAGGTCCTAATGTTACCCCAAACTGCCCCACAGGTCCTAATGTTACCCCAAACTACCCCACAGGTCCTAATATTACCCCAAACTGCCCCACAGGTGCAGGTGTTCCCTCAACCAGCTGCTTGTGAACCAATCCTTCTGCAGTGTTTTCTGTCAATGGGACCAGCAGCTCAGAGAAACTGGTTTCCTCCTCAGGTACAGGATGTGTTGAACACACTGAAGTCTCTGGAAGTTTCTCTCCACCTCTGTTAACCTGCTGACTGAACACATTCTCATTTATTCCATCTGTCATTCCACCACACTTATTTCAGGGGCTTGAATCCAAGAACAGACAGCAGCTCATTGATCAGCTTTATTTATTGATCAGTTTACAGTGTGATTGATCTCAGTATGAACTCTTGGTCCACATGCAGAAACAGAGGGAAAAGCCACAGCTCCTTTCACCAGCAGATAAATGTGTTTCATAAATGATCATCAGAAGGAGGTGAAGCTGATTCATGTTAGTCTGGAGCTGATTCAGGTCATCACATTTCACAATCACTACCTTTATTCCTTTATTATCTTTATAAGTGGAGTTACAAGGAGCTTTAACATCATTAAAGTCTACAGAACATTAAAAACAATCAAAGAAGACAAACATCAGAAAGACTAAAATATTCCACATCTTCCCGTCTGTGTAGGAGGCTTTAAAGCTTTTGGTCCTGAGACCCTGATGGAGCTTTTTAACAGTCAGGAGGAGCTCAAACAGTGAAAACATTTCTATTTTCTGATCAACTGATTACATGAGAGTTAAAACAAGCTGTGGTTTATAATCATTAGTTTCCTCCATCTTCATGGTAAATGTCCAGCTGCTGCTCTGTCTGTCTGCTCAGCCTGATGTCTTTCATATCATCCATTCTTTCACAGCTTTCCCAGCTGTTTTTAGTATATCCCACACAGACTGCACTGCTCCTTTGTTTCCTTCATCCTGGCATTTTTTCATCTTCTCCAGCTCCTGGACCTTCACTCTGTCTCCTTTCTCCTTCATCTTCTCAATCAGGAAGTCCAGGTGGACGGAGGTGGAACCTGAATGAGCTTTCAGAGCGATCTGGTTCAGGTTGACAACATGTCGGTAGGCCTCCTCCAGGACTCGAGTTTTATCTGCTTTCAGCTGATTCATTTCTGTTTTCAGATCTTCCAAAATACTCAACTTCTCCTCACTTTTTGCCTGATTCTCTTCATATTTCTGTTTCATTTCTGCTTCAGTCTTCATCACTTTTCTTGTCTTGGTCACATAGATCCACTCTTGTTTCACATGATTGTGTACAGGACACTTCCCGGTACATGAAGTACAGCGGCCATCTTTCATGATGTTACATTCTTGAGGACTTGGTGCCATTGTACATCCAGGATAGTGACAGTTCTCTTCACAGACATTACAGGTGACAGCTCCTTCAAAAAAATGTAACCCCCACATCCCACCTTTGATAGGTAGTTTATCTTTGTAGGTCTCATCAACTTCCACAGTGAACTCCTTGTTCTTCTTCATCTCCTCTTTATGTTTCTTCAGAGCTTCTTCAACCTGTTTGATTTCTGTCTGTTTTCCTTCAATAAACTTGATTCTCTCTTCCAGGTTTTGGATGCAGGCTGTCAGTCTGTCTCGTTCCTTCAACACTTCAACTGTTTTATCCAGCTTCTGAGGTCCAGTTTCTTCCAGGAAGGTCATGAACTCACTCATTCCTCCATCTGTTGTTCTCCATGCATTCTGTAACCCACCCTTTTCTTTCTTTGTTCTCTGTTTGTCCAGGCAGTTATTAAACAGGAAGAAAACAGGGTCATTGTCCTCATCTCTGGCACATTTGATATTTGCAGCTTCAAGAGCCCTAAGAGCATTTTCTGGATATGTTCCATCTGAGTGTGTGATGAGAGCTACGATGTTTTTCTCTATGCCTTTTCCAAACAGAGACATCACTGAATCAAAGATGTACTTCAGTCGGTCACTCAGTCGATTTTCACTGGACTTCATCACCAGACCCACTGCATTAACTTCATGAACTCCATCATCTGATTGAAACCAGACCAACAACTTTTGAATGACCATGAGGTCACGTTCAACTCCTCTGGTGTCTCCAAATCCAGGAGTATCGATGATGGTCAGAGAGTAGGGCAGAGTTTCATCTTTAAAATCAAAAACCTGGTATACGATCACATCTGATGTCTGACTTTCTGTCTGACTTCTCTTCTCGTCCTCTACGATCTGAAACCAGACCTCATCCTCCCACTCCACTCCCATGGTGTGGTTGACCAGAGCATTGATCAGAGTAGATTTTCCTGTTCCTGTTTCTCCTACAAGTAAGATGGTTTTATTTACCTTGTTCACATTTCTTTCTCCAACAGTCAGTTTTGTCAGATTTTCATAAGTCTTTTTCTTTGGTTTCAGCTGGTAGATAGAAGGAGATCCTGAATGCAGCAGACGACTTTTGGAGATGATGTCCTTGTATTGAGATGAGACGTTGTTGAACCTGCAGAGAAAAGTAGAGAACCTGTTTAATACTCAAATAAAGTTGTATGTACAAAGTTTTATTGTTCTGTAGTTCTATCATTACCATTTACATCTTTACTATCTGAGTTCCAGAATCTTTAATGATCCAGTCAGAACCTCACTCACTTCCTCTGGTCTCTTCTGGGTTTTTCTGTCTAATCATCAGCAGCCTTCTGCTCAGTCATCTCTGATTTACTGAAACTTTTATGATCATAAACTATGGACATTTAAAATGATAACAGTGAAATGTTGGTTTGTCATTTAAAAGTCTGTCCTTCAATCCACTGTCAGCAGGTTTTTCTCTTACATTAAAATCTGAGTCTGTTTGAACAACCACATCAGAGGAATTATTAAAGATTTTTTAAAAAATGAAAGTTTCACTGTTATTTCTGATAACATCATTGATTTAAAATCACTAATATTTCCAATATTGGAGCAAATTCCTTGAAAGTTCTCAACTATTTCATGTTCAAAGTATTCTGTATGTTTAGTTTTGTGACCTGCAGCTACATGTGGTTCAGAGATCAACAGTTCAGCTTTTATTTCAGGTTTTTACATCTGGATCTTAGAAGATATCATTATTTGTATCCAAACAGCACATTTTAGTTGATAAAAGTATTGGACCAGACTTAAAACAGATCATAGTGAACAAGACTTAATATTTAGTTTCAGTAACAGCATCAATCCTGTGACCCTCTGACATCTCCAAACTTTAGTGTTCTTCTTCTGTGATGGTTTTCCATCTTTCTTCCTCCAGTCTCCTCTCCAGCAGCTAAAATGCAGCTCTGTAGGGTTGAAGATGGACTTGGTCGGTCTAAAACCTTCCACTTCCTGTTCCTGATGAACTCCTTTGCTGTTCTGGGTCATTATCTGGATCTCTAATCTGTTTGGTTTCATCTTTCTTTAAACTGGCAGACTAAATGTTTCTGTAGACCTCTGGGTTTATTCTGCTCCTGCCATCATGTGTTCCATCATCAGTGAAGATCATGATTCCATTCCAGAAGAACCATGCAGCCCAATGACCTTACCTCCACTGTTCCACAGATGAGCTTGTATGTTTGGATCATGAGCAGATCCTTTGTTTCTCCAAACTTCAGCCTTTCCATCACTTTGGTAAATATTCATCTTTGTCTCTTTTTTGTTTGTCTGTTCATTTATTTATTTCACGATTTTATTTACATTCATATTATATGTTGTTTTTTAAGTTGTGAAAAATGAACTCCCAAAAAGCTTGCGCTTACAGACAGGGGTCCATGTCCACCCTTCCACCAGTTAACGGTCTCTGTGAAATGAGGAACAGCTTATCAACACCAAAGTGCACCCATAAACCTAAATTACATAACACAAAATTAAATATATTACATACACATATTCATATGCACATATACATAAAATATAAAAGCATACATGAAGACAGCGTGTCCTGCTTTTCAGTTAGATGTAACAAACACAATGTTTATAATAATAAGACTTTTGATGTGAATCCTAAGCAAAGTAAACACTTATTCATCTCTTTCTTTTTCTTTTTCTTGTTTTTTCCTTTTTTTATTTATTTAGTATTCATTTAGATATATATCTCCCCAATAGTTGATTTTTGAGTTTCCTTTTAAATATCGACAATGTAGAGGATTGTGTTAGATTGTTGTCCAACTCATTCCATATTTGTGGACCATTGTAACATATACTGTATTTAGTACAGGTCATTGTTCTATCCTTACCATGTAAAAGGTGTTTATTTCTGGTTTCGTATGGGTGAGAGGATGAGTGAATGGGAATGAGTTTACATAAATCAGAGTTCAATCCATACACAACATTATACATTGTACAAGCATAAAATGTTGTCCCAGAAGTTTTGAAGCTCATCTCTGGACTTTTTGGTTAATTCCAGCCTGTTCTTCCTGCTAATGAGTGGTTGGATCTTCTGGTGGAGCTTCTGTACTTTAGTTCATGAAGTCATCCGTCAATAGTAGGCTGTGATTCTTCACTCCTGCCCTCTGGAGGTTGTTTTAAGTTCTTTCTTTACAGTTCTCACCATGTTTCTGTCATCAGCTGCTGCTGTTTTCCTTTTTCCATCCGTTATTATCTGTTAGTCCACCAGTGGTCCAGACTATAAGCCGTATCACTGCCGAAGTCTAATCATTTGGTCCTTGTGTCATTTCTGACCGACCCTGAAAACTTCATTTAAATCCCTGAGTCTGTTTTTGAGTGATGTTGGTAACAGAGGAAGGATTCACACACGCTGATCGTCACATAACTCCACCGTGTTCTTTGGTGGAATAATTAATTTAATTTACCTTCATTCTTTCTGTCAGGGCTCCCTCCTCACCCTCATCCCTCCCTCCTGCCATCTAAAAAACCAGCCCGGTTCATGGTCCACATTGCCCCGGTTCTTCAGCGCCTTGGACCCTTCTCCTTTCGACATTCTCCTCTTTCCGGCTCCTCGTCCTCTGCCTTCGTCAGCTGCCAGGGATCCCCCTACCACCCACTGTCACACGCTGTTTGTAGGAAAAAGCTAAACTGAAAATATTTTTGTTTTGTTTGTCACAGGCTAGCATAATTTACTTAAATGTAATAAAAGTACTGTTAGTAGTTTGCAGTGGTTTTTAGTAAATGCAGCACTGCTTTTGCACCACCAGGAGGCACTCGAGTTATTAAGACACTGCTAAGTGGAACGAGCAAGACAGTGTGTTGTGAGCCGTTAGAGAAATGAACAGTGTGAACGTGACCTGTAAACAAACTTGTTTCCTTTGGAAAAAGGATGATAAATACACTGGGGACCACCAAGCTGCCTCTTCGCCTCTTCTTTGATGACAAGTGTAACAAAATTTGGTAGCAGAGGATGGTTCAGCTGTGCTAAAGAAGACGGTGAGTGTGCGAAGCAACCAAGGAAGAGTTAGCATGACGGAGCTAGAGCAGCTACAGGACAAACTAAGTGAGGCTTTGATGCTGCTACAGCCAGAACAGCTATACGAAGTATGCTTGCACGCAAAGATAAACGTGTCCAAGCTGTCCAGAAAGTACACGCTGATAAGATTGATAAGCCAGGAGGTTGAAAGTGAAGAAGAGGATGTAGCCCGTGCGCATCTGCTAAAGCTAATCACGTGTGCTACTGAAGCTAAGCAAGGCGATCAGACACAGAAGATGGAGGTTGCTAGCACCAGTCAAGATGCAGGGGCACTAGCAAGTTTACAAGAGCAATATGCGGCCCTGCAAGAAAGTTTTCTGGAGTCAACAAAAAAGCTTGAAGAGGAAATGGCAAAGCTTACCACAAAAGTGATAAATCAGTCACAAAGCTCCCCTCCTCAGACACAGCCTATTGTCACCCCAGCTTCCCCACTACCAGAAGTGACTATTAAACGAGAGTTTAGGATAAATGGTCAAACTGGAGAAAGAGGCCAAAAAGATATGTTGTCCTACTCTAACCTAGTTCACCAGATTGATATGAGCCTGAAGAAAAATCATAGTGAGGCAGAGATAATTGAGGCTGTTGTCAGAGCAGTGAGTCCTGGATTGAGTTTACGTGATATGCTGGAAATAAAGTCAGATTGGACTCTGTCACAGCTACGCACGATCTTGCGAGGACATTACAAAGAGGACAGTTCCACCGATTTATACAATCGCCTGATAAATCTCACACAAGACAGTAACGAGTCACCCCAGAACTTCCTATTTCGTGCCATTGAGTTAAAAGAAAGACTTTTAGTGGCATCCAGAGAGCCTGGCATGAAGAACAGTACAGCACTGATCTTATTCAGAGGAAGTTCCTGAGAGCTGTGGAAACAGGACTGATAAGTGCAGATGTAAAGTACCAACTCAAGCGTTATCTGGAGGATCTGGCAGTCACAGATGAGCTCCTGATAACAAAAACAAATGCAGCAGCCAGTCTTGAGTGGGAAAGACACCAAAAATTTAAGAAGCACTTTAAAGAACCTGAAGTCCGAGAACTTCGAGTGGAAACCCAGCCAGGCAAAGGAGCCACAGTGGGAAGTGTGGACAGTGAGGAACGCCCTCCCCCTGCAGCAAAAAGTAAAACTACTAAATCCCAAAACACAGCTTCTCGCACTGAATCTGAACTCCTGGACATGGTCACACAACTCAAGGGGGAAATGGAGGAGATAAGGAAGGCCATACGTGAATCTCCTAGGGCCCCCTTCTCCCAAAGAATGAGCAGAAAACGGGGCTGTAAGAGCTGTCAGTCCACCAACAACGGAGATCAGTGCGACCACCGTTTTAAATATCGGACAAGTGGTCACATGTCCAGAGAGTGTCGGACAGGGAAAAGACCTGGTATAAAGACCGGATGGGTGGACATGGCTGCCAGTACTATCGCAACTACCCCCACACCAGCCAATTCGCAGGATCTGTACAAGCTGGTCACTGACAGTATTCAGAAGTTGGAAGCAAGGCTAGCAGCTAAAGCAGAGGTGCCCCGGGATAAAGAAACCATCAGTGTAAGTCTACTGTCCCCTAATTGCAGATCACAGTTGTTGAATTTGATTGGTAAAAAGTATGTAATAACCTGCTCTCTCAATGATGTGGAAACAAAAGCTTTGTGGGACACGGGGTCACAGGTCTGCTTGATGAATGACAATTGGAGACAGGAACACATGCCACACTCTACAGTCAGAGACCTGGTTGAGCTGGTGGGTCCAAGTATTTTGGATGGAAGGGCAGTAAACCAGACACCAATTCCATTCTCAGGGTGGGTGGAGGTTACCTTCAAGCTGCCTTCAGATAATGGCCAAAAGATAGAGCTCCTGATTCCTGTGTTAGTGGCAAATGAAGATAGCGTGGCTGAACAACCTATCATTGGGTTTAATGTGATAGAGCATGTCCTTAAAAAGGGCATTAAATCTCCTTGTGCCATCAGTGAAGCAGTCAGCGCAGCCTTCTCATTTGATTGTAAGAAAACCGAGATTTTTCTGAAAGTGATGCAGAGTGAGGATAGGCTGGAGGAAGGCATGGTTAAAGTGTGTAATGAGTTAGTCACCATTCCTGCTGGTCAAACTAAGATAGTGAAGTGCTGTGTCAGAGCAGGCACACTGACAGACACACAAGATGTAATGTTTGAGCCAAGTCAGTACACACAACTACCTGAAGGTTTGCAGATGCAGAGTGGAGTTGTACAGTTACAGAAAGGAAGTCGGTCTATGTTCAAGCTACCTGTCGCAAACTGTACTACTCATGATATCCAACTGTCAGCAAAGACAATTTTGGGACAAACACAGAGAGTTAAGACTATCTATTCTGCTGACACTGAGCATACTACTGTAAACCAGGTGGTCGCAGACCAAGTTATGAGCAAAGTAGAACAAAATACCGGAACAGACCGTGCTGTTAATGACCCGATGGACATTGGGGACCCCCCAGTTCCACTTGAGCACCTCTCTCCCACACAACAAGAAAAAGTAAAGCAGCTGCTTAGGGAGGAGAGGCAAGCATTTTCCCATGATGAGTATGATGTAGGGACAATCCCTTCGTTGCAGTTAAAAATAAGACTGAATGATCCCACTCCTGTCAAGAAGACTTACATCTCAGTCCCAAGACCACTTCATAAAGAAGTGAAAGAATACTTAGAAGACTTGTTGAACAGGGGCTGGATAACCAAATCTAAGTCACCATACTCTAGTCCGATAGTCTGTGTGTGGAAAAAAAGGAGGACTACGTCTGCACTGTGATTTTAGAGAGCTGAATAAAAAGTCAATACCCGACAGACACCCAATCCCCCGCATACAGGACATGCTGAACAGTCTGAAGAGAAGTGCCTGGTTTTCAGTCCTCGAAAAAGGGAAGGCATATCACCAGGGCTTCCTGGAAGAGTCGAGCTGCCCACTTACTGCATTTATCACGCCGTGGGGCCTCTTTGAATGGGTAAGAATTCCCTTTGGCTTGTCGTCAGCGCCAGCAGCATTCCAAAGGTCTATGGAGGAATGCCTATGGGGGTTGAGGGATGATATTTGTCTGCCTTACCTCGATGATAACCTTGTTCATTCACAGACTTTCGAAGAGCATTTGCGTGACCTGAGAAGCATTCTGCACCGCTATAAGAGCCATGGCGTGAAGCTGACTTCCCGCAAATGTGAGTTATTCAAGCAGCAGGTACGTTTTCTGGGCAAACTAGTCACAAAACAAGGCTACACCATGGATCCTGCGGACATTGCTCCTGTGTAAGCCCTGAAACAGCAGCAACTTCCCACTGTCAGAGAGCTACGAAAACTGCTAGGCTTTATCTCATACTACCGCAGTTACATTCCAAACTTCTCCCGTATGGCGAAGCCTCTTTATGACCTCCTTGCTAACGACCATACAGACAAAGTAAAGCAAAATTCACAAAGACATGTGAAAAAGAAAGGAAGTAGTGTAGGCCAACTGCCCTCATCCCACACAATCCAGTGGCACCCTGACCATCAGGCAGTACTGTGTCAGCTCATTGGCTTTCTCTCAGAGCCCCCAGTGCTAGGCTATCCAAACTTTGAAGAGCCCTTCATTTTGCACTGTGATACTTCTCAAGAGGGGCTTGGGGCGGTGCTATACGAACGGCAACAAGGCAAACTAGTAGTGATTGCCTATGGCTCCAGGACACTCTCTAATCCAGAGAAGAACTGCCATCTTCATTCAGGGAAGCTGGAGTTCCTTGCCCTGAAGTGGGCCATATGTGAGAGATTTCAGGATGATCTTTATTACTCTCCACCATTCACGGTCTACACGGACAATAATCCCCTTACATACGTGCTTACTACTGCAAAGTTAAATGCAACCCCACAGAGGTGGGTAGCAGAACTGGCTGACTTTCAGTTTGTGATTAAGTACAGCCCTGAGAAAGCCAATAGGGATGCAGACGGCCTTTCACGTATGCCCTTAGACATGGAACAGTACATGAGCAACTGCACACAAAATGTGGATCCTGATGTCATGCACTGTGTGGCTGAAGCAGTCACCATCAAGTCACAAGAAAATGAGCCATGGTACTGCCCCGTCACCATTTCCACCCTCATCAGTGAAGCAAATCAAGAAGTCAGCTCTATAGCTGAAATACCAAAGACTGTGCTAAAGAGAGCAGAAGAGGAAGATGCTGTGATTGGTGAGGTGTTGCGTTATGTGGTGTCGAAACAATGGCCAAAAGGTGGAAAACAGCTCAACAGTAGGCAGCTCTCTTCAGCCTGAAACACAAGCTGTACATAGGGGATGACGGACTGCTGTACAGACATACAGCATCCTATGACCAGCTCCTCCTGCCCCAAAAGTTTCACAAGTTAGTGTACAAAGAGCTCCACAAAAACATGGCCCGTTTAGGGGTGGAGAGGGTGATGAACATGATAAGAGAGCGCTTTTACTGGGCTCATATGCATAGACGTTGAGCACTACATCACCAGAGTTTGCAGCGGTTTGAAAAATAAGCGTCCCAACAGGCCAACAACTGCACCTCTGACTAACATTGTTACCACCTATCCATTTGAACTAGTGTCCATTGATTTCCTGCACTTGGAGAGAAGCAAAGGAGGATATGAGTATATCCTAGTTGTAATGGACCACTTCACTCGCTTCGCCCAGGCTTATCCCTGCCACAACAAAGTTGCTTACACTGCTGCAGAGAAGATATTTCGGGACTTTGCACTCAAATTTGGTTTCCCAACACGTCTCCACCATGACCAGGGCAAAGAGTTTCAAAATAAACTGTTTCCAAAGCTACAGGAGTACAGTGGTGTGCAGGGGTCCAGAACAATGCCCTACCACCCCCAAGGCAATGGGCAGGTGGAACGATTCAACCGTACACTGTTAGCAATGCTCAGAAATTTGCCTGAAGCAGCCAAGGCAGACTGGGCATCATCTTATTCCTACCACTGCACGCGCAGTGACGCAACGGGATATGCGCCTTACTTTCTGTTGTTTGGTCGTAGTCCAAAACTGCCCATCGACTTTGTCATGCCCTCTTGCTGCGGCAAACTGATTAATTACTTTCACGACGAGCGTTTGCGCTGAGGACGCAGCCGGCAGTAATTACTGATCAGCGCTGTATAAAACAGAACTCGAGACGTTGCTCCGCGCTGCAGCATTGGACTACTCTCCCCGTTTCTGAACGCTCTCCTCTGTCAGTCATCCTGCTTGGACTCTGTCTGTTCCGTTCGGACTATGCTCTGCTATGCGTCTCCCACTTACCGGATGTTTGTGTCTGCTTCATCTATAATTACCTCTGCTCCGTTTGCACCCAATCCTCCGTCTGCTTCTCAGTCTCTGCCCCCCTCCGACTCCGTCTCCCGAAGGCTGGACTTTTTGTGAGTTAGTTTTGATTTATGTTTAGTTTTCCCTCGGCCCTCGGGTCCGCCCTTGGTTCTGTTTTTTCTTATTTAATTCTCACCACGGCCGATTGGTTCGTCGCTTTTAGTTTAGTTTTCATTACCTTTTCTGTTTATTCCTGTGCTTCTGCATTTTGCGTGTTTATTTTAGTTTAATCAATTAAACCTTGTTTTCTTCAAAACACCTGCCTGTCTGTCTGCTGCATGGGTTCACACCTGTCCCGTTCGTGACAGACAATGTTTGGCCTAACAACAAAAGAACAGAGCTCCTCTCACCAGGAATATGCTGAAAAGTGGAGAGCCAAGATGACTGAAGCTTACAGATTGGCCTCTAAAGCAGCAAACAAAGAAGGACTGAGAGGTAAAACTCTCTATGACAAAAGGGTGCATAGTGCTGAGTTACTTCCTGGATCTAGAGTACTTGTCTGAAATTTGACAGAGAAAGGTGGGCCAGGAAAGCTAAGATCATTCTGGGAAGATAAAGTGTATGTGGTGACTCAAAAGAAATACCCAGACATTCCAGTGTATGAAATCAAACGGGAAAGAGGCAAAGGACGCATTCGCATCATGCATAGAAATCTGTTGTTACCATGTGACTTTTTCATTGTGGAAACCATAGAGCCTCCCTTGAAAGAAACAAGAAACAGAAAAGTGACTCAAAAACAAAGGCACATGGACACACAACATGGCACAGCCGATGAGGAAGGAGATAGCTGGAGCTCTGTAATTGGACTGCAAGCTAAAAGAAACCCAAGCCACAGTCTGCTGAGAGCTGAGACCTCTGAATTCTACCCCAACAATGACACTCAGGAGGGTGAGAACCAAGACACAGGTGACGACACACCAGAGCAGTTGGCACCAGAGGCCGATGAGACAGTGGTACCCGATCCAGCTGAGGCGGACCAGGACCAAGGTGATCTGTCATCTGAGCCCAGTTCCAGTGACCAGGAGGGTCCAGTTCACACCCCTCATAAAAAGTATCCTTTCAGAATGAGATAGCAGAGAGTGATATTTACTTATGATAGGTTAGGCCACCCTAGCACTTCACGTTTAAGAGAATAAGTAATAGTATTTTATGACTAGAAGTCATTATTGTTCAGAGATAAGGGAATTAAATGTAAATGAGTTGTTTGTATTGAGCTCATTGCCCTTACAAAGTTAAATATTTTCTATTTAGTGTTGTTATGAAAACAATCAGAAGATAAAATGGTTTTCAGTGTACTATTTGGATGGAGTGGTTGATGGTTATCGTGCACAAAGACCTCTTCTGCAGATGTATTGCATGAACGGGAGATACATGCTTTACTATGGACTATTACCAATTTTGCATCTTTATGGACTTATAAACTGACTCCTACATAGTAATATCCTGCTTACGTGTGATGCATTTGCACCAGATGTGAACTGTTGAAAATTAAGTGCTTATGGATTGTGATTTTGTAGAATGTCAGGTCGACATTACATTTTTGAGGGGAGAGTGTAGGAAAAAGCTAAATTGAAAATGTTTTTGTTTTGTTTGTCACATGCTAGCATAATTTACTGAAATGTAATGAAAATACTGTTAGTTTGCAGTGGTTTTTAGTAAATGCAGCACTGCTTTTGTGCCACCAGGAGGCGCTCGAGTTATTAAGACACTGCTAAGTGGAACGAGCAAGACAGGGTTGTGAGCCGGTAGAGAAATGAACAGTGTGAACGTGACCTGTAAACAAACTTGCTTCCCTTGGAAAAAGGACGATAAATACACTGGGCTTTGTAATTCATTAATCACAGTAATCGTACTTTTGTCAAACAGCAGTATTTGACAGAAACAATTATTTTAAAAAATTTAAAATGGGACATATAGAAAAAGTAATTTTGATGATTTAAAGCCTGGATTTAATTTTAAATTAAACCAAATTAACGTGTTAAAGTACACACATATATATATATATATATATATATATGTATCAGTGTCCTCCAGTCCCTTCTTGCAGACTGCTTTGTTTTCAGCTACAGACTGGATCTAAAGATGGATGCAGCCACAGAGACATCACTGGTTGGTTTCTGTTCTACTGCTGTCAGACCATTTACAGTCAGTTTACAATCAAGTTAAATTCATCTGAATGATTTCTCTGTAGCTCCTGTGAGCAGTGTTGCCATTTCAGAGACTTTGTCGCTGGATTTAGACATTTTTCACACTTATTTAGAGACTTTATTTCCAAAAGCACCTCATGACAAATATAAGAACTTTGTGTAAAAATCTTGGCTGCAGATTGGGCCCATGACTGAAAACAGAACATTTCTGTGGTTGTTTGTTCCCAGATGGAGGCTGTGCACAGAGTCAGTAAAAATAAAGACTTGGTATTTTCTCACTTCTCTGAGGACGGTTTGACATGAAATCTCTGAATTGTCAGCTCAGTGGTTGTTTTTAACTCCTGTGTTTGTGGTCAGACCACGTTCTAAAATCAGGACTTCAGATGAAGCTGCTGCTGGTTAACATGGATGAGTTCCACTGTTCCATCCTGGTTCTAACCCTGACAGCAGAAACATCTGGACATGAGAACAGCTGGACTGTACTTCAGCTGTATTCATCAGAGGGCTGTTACTCACGTTGCCATGCTGTGATCTGATGCTCAGGGATCCTCACTGTGAAGATGATGATGTTCTTGGTGGCTGCTCTTCAGTCTCTGAATGACATTAAAACAGAAATAATTCACCTTAAACAGCTCCACTGGTCTGAGGTGTAGAAGTCTGTAAATAGCAATCAGATGTAAAAGAGACAAATACTGAGTGTTAAAGTCCAACTCCTCTGTGGTCAGTATTTGACATCATTTACTAAATGTAAGCTGTGAAATTCAGCTCAGTTTGATGTGAACAGAATGAATTCACATGAGGTCAGAATCCTCCAATATGATGTCATGGACACAAAGATTGTCTCTGACAGCACTCAGTGGAGAAGCAGTTTAACAGTTCAGGTTTGAGGTCTGCCAGCAGCTCAGCAAGGCTAAACGTAGCATTAGCTCATTAGCATGAGCAGAATCCAGCTGAGGCTGATGGAACACAGTTAGATCTGCAGGGATTCACTCACAAACCAAAGCACACCTTCATCAGTAACACACATTAAACTCTGCTGGACATTTGATTGGTTTCTGTTCAAACTGTCTGTGATCAGATCAGTCATGTAACGTCCAGAGGAGGCAGCAGGACTTGGTTAAACTCTGGTCCTGATGGTGTTTTAAAGAGCAGTGAAGGAGGCTGGAACAAGCATCTCTGAGCAGAGAGGATGCTGAGATTCACTTGTAGTCTCTTCCAGTTGGTCCGTCTTTGGAGGAATCCAGTGATGCTGATGTTTAACTGACGGCAAAAACCTGGAGATGAAGATCCAGAGTTTAAAGAGGAGCTGAACTTCATCCTGGTCATTATTTGGTGGACTTCAGTGGAACTGTGAGGTTGGTCAGTGAAGTGTGAGGAAATACAGGAAGTAGGAACCCCAGTGACAGATGTTCAGAGTCCAACACGGATCAAAGGCGTGTTGAGTAGACCTGCATCATGTGAACATCTGGAAGTCTCTCTAGTTTCAGCAAACTTTAGTCACTTAATCAGATTTTACATGTTCTTTGTATTTGGAGACTACACCTGTGGTCATGTTAGCTGTGCAGCGTTGCCATGGTTACAGGTGTTCTTCTCATCAGTAGTGAGGTTCATGGAAAAGGCTTCTTCACAGCAGACTGATGGTGGATTTATTCTTCTCCAGAAACACAGACCACAGACTGTATAGAAGTTTATCTGCCCCACCAGATGCAGATCACAGCTGTAATCCTGTCATTATCTGATATTTAAAGCAGCTTTGTTCCCCTTCATCCCTTCACTACAACAAACAACAACCAGCACAATGAAATGTAAAGTTCTGAAGTTTGGATCATGAAGCAGCTCTGCTAGTTGTTCCCCTGGATTTTACACTTTAATGACAGTTCCTGTCTCCCTGCAAACGTTCCACCAAAACATCCAACCACACTGAAACTTCATCTTGTTCTCAGCTCCACCTAAGATGATGGTTCTGGTTTATAGAAACCCTAACAGGACAGAGTGTTTTCCTCTTCAGCAGAATGAAGATGATCTGCAGCAGAACATGCTGTCCTGCAGAATGGTCTGACAGTGAATGAGGGATGAGAGTTGACCTCGTTAAACGTCCACATGGGGTTCTATCTGCTGCAGATGCATCATGAGTGGAACAATCAGTCATACTGAGTGTTTCCACCTTCATCCTGCAGAGTCCTGATGACTGATTCAGACAGAATAAAACTAAAGAACCCATCCTGCAGGCTTCCTGGATCACTGTTCTCCTTTAGAACCTCTTTCAGCTGAATGACTCCAACATTACAGCTGAGCACTGTGGAGTTTAGAGCAGTTTCAGAGTCTGATGGAGGATAATGAGCTGTGTTTTCATCATCAGGCTGTTTGTTCCTTCTTTTCTTTCTCCCTCAGTGTTCAGAGCTGTTGTCTGTAATACCTCTATTGCATAAAAAACTATTTAAGCACCAAACTGTAACTCTGAATGTCCACTTTATACTTCAGGCGAAGCTGTCTTAGTGAAAATGTCTGAAGAATCTTAGTAAGATGGTGGTGTGTGCACGCAGCAGCTTGGAGTTCCTGGCTTTTTATGTATTTTCGTGTCTTTGTTTTGTTTGTACAGTTACCTGTAGCAGCAATAGTGTACAGCAGGGCTGAGCTGTTAGAGATAGGAGAAAATGCACACCACTGAACATTTCCAAAGCTGGATTTTATTCCATCAGAGATTCAGCGGACCGCCAAGGTTTCCACCATCACCCCTCTGAAGCCAAAGAGACGGAGGAGACACCATAAACAAAAGAGGGGTAAGAGGGGCGGCCTGCGAGCTAGGCTACAAGCTAACCCACACAGAGCGGCTCTTCCCAGTCTCATCCTCACAAACACCAGGTAGCTCACCAGAAGAATAGATGAGATGAAACTGAGGATCATCTCTGAAAAGACAGCTGTGTGGTGACTGTTTACAATATTGACAACAACATCCCAGACAGACAGGACTGCAGCGTCGAAGAAACGCAGAGGCAGAGGTTTGGCTATGTATGTTCACAACGCCTATTATACTGGTACAACAATCATCAGAACCTGCTGTTCTCCTGACTTGGAATATCTGGCAGTGAAATGCAGACCATTAAAGAAGCAGACAAAAGGCCCTGACCCACCTACAGCTTCCTAACACCTATGTGAGGATGCTGTTTGTAGACTTCAGTTCATCTTTTAACACGGTGTGCCCGGACAAACTGACACTGAAGCTCCATAACCTGGGACTGTCCACATCGCTGTGTCACTGGATCGGGGACTTCCTCACCAACAGGCCTCAGATGGTGAGAATGGGAGACAGGACATCCTCCACACTGGTCCTTAACACAGGAACACCACAGGGTTGCATTCAGCCCAGCCCTCTTCACACCATTCGCCAGCGACTGGACTGCCATTCACTCCACAAACACAGTGGTAAAGTTTGCCAACATCACCGTAGTGGGTCTCATATCAGACAATGATGAGGTCCACTACAGAGAGGAGATCCAGCACCTTATTCAGTGGTGTTCAGATAACAACCTTGTTCTGAACACCAACAAGACCAAGGAGGTCATGGTGAATTACAGGAGGTCCAGGAGGACTACAGGAGGTCCAGGAGGACTACAGGAGGTCCAGGAGGACTACAGGAGGTCCAGGAGGACTACAGGAGGTCCAGGAGGACTACAAGAGGTCCAGGAGGACTACAGGAGGTCCAGGAGGACAGAGCATCTCCTCTCCTCATCAAAGATGAAGCGGTGGAGCGTGTTGACAACATACACTTCCTGGGCGTCCACCTTACATCTGACCTGGTCCCTGAACACAGCTCACCTGGTGAAGAAGAATCAACAAAGACTCTTGTTCCTCAGGAAGCTGAAACGTTCTGGCCTCTCCCCTCAGCTCCTGGTAAACCTCTACAGAACCACAACAGAAAGCTTCCTCTGTCTTGGTGCATCACTGTGGTACGGGGCTGCACAGCTCAGGACAGAAAGAACTGATCCTGGGTGGTGAAAACAGCACAGGGGATTGTGGGAAGTCCTCTTCAGAGCTGGACTCATGGACGGGCCGGGTCCACCCACCCAGGGAATGGACTGTTTGTTCCGCTTTCCTCAGAGAAACGGTACAGAAACATAAAAACTCTGACCTCTAGACTGAAAAACAGTTTCAATCCATTTCTCCTGAACACGACAGACTCAGTGATAAAGAACTGAGTCTGCTCTGGACTTTACACTCATCCTGCTGCTCATGTGCACTAACTCTGTTTACATATTTAGATTTTTGAAGAGTTTTTTACATTTTATTTGTATATAGTGTGTCATTTTTTGTTTTTATCTACA